>NC_077229.1:54858424-55158424 GCF_027887165.1 Monodelphis domestica | reverse complement strand
TGGCATGGTCTATTATTACTAAATCCCATGAAAGTTAAAGTACAAAGCAGTGGGAAAATGAGGATTCTCCACTCATGGGCTATGGAGGAATCATGAATTTTACACAAAGAAAGGTCCTAACATTATGAAATCAATGGCCAAAGTTTACATTTCAATGGAACCTTTATAGTTCCCCTTTGCTAGAGATCTTCAAGAAGAGGCTGGATAACAAAGGACAGAATTTGGAACCAGGGAAATTGGGTTCATCTCCCCGCTCTACTTCTTATTACCCATGTGACCTTGGGGCAAGTCATTTAACTTTCTTTGGGTCTCAGCATCTTCATCTGTAAGATGAGGGGGTTGAGTAAACAACCTTTGAGGTACTGTTCCAGCCCTAAATCCTCAGTCATGTGGTTCAACAATTTAATTCAACAGCATTTACCAAGTATTGACTATGGGCCAGGCACTGTGATAGACCCTGGGGATACAAAGACAAAGACCCAACAGCTCATGCTCTCAGAGAGTTTATGCTCTACTAAAGGGATGATAATATACTAGAATGAGTTCCTGTTCAGACTTGGGCTAGTCTAAATGAGCTCTAAAGTCTCTGCCAGGTCTGAAATACAGTGACTCTTCCATGATCCTAAATCCTATGGTACACTTTTCCTTATTGGCTGACCCAAGCAATCTTGACTTCTTTCCCCTGTGAGCACTAAAGCTCTTTCAATGAGAGCCTTTGGAAAACCAACAATGTCCTCAATTTTTCTTTGCTCTTCTGCAAATGGCACCTGGTGATGTTTTTCACACTTCTCTTGATAGCCTTTCTGCCCAGTTGTTCCATATGTATCTTCTGTAGTCCAATACAGTTAAACGATGCTACTTCCCCACCCATCAGAGTCTCTCAAGAGTGATAAAATGCACCAATCTCTAAGGACTCCTAAGTGAAAAAAAATGAATGATCACAAACAACCCTCCGGGGAAAAGATGGTGAAATTCCCCACAAGAGAAAGCCAATGGAATCTTTACTTGTCCCTCTCCTAAATTATTCTCACACAAAGGTACCCATCCCCACCATCCTGAAATCTCCAGTACATGGAGGTACTTTGCATATTTAACAGGCAAATTCATTCTCATTTACTGTCTGAGAAACAGCTACATGGAATGTTCTCTCCAGCTGCTCCTCTCCGAGTGTGCATCCCTTCTCTCCACGGTATGTATTCTGTTCCTCGGGGGTGGCTGGTGTCTAGGAGCAAGATTTGGTTGAGGGCTTGATGTCAGATCCAAGCCCTCAGGCTTCTTGGTTGGGTGAAGTTTTCAGCTGGGGGATAAAAGCTGCTGGCGCCATCTTGTCATCAGCAGGTGGGGGTCCCTCGGTATGGTGGCATACCAGCCTGGGAATGCTTACCCTGCAGCAGGTGCCTTTGCCAATAAGAAATGGCACTAAATAAAGCTTGTCCCAACCAACAGGACATATGGCCAGCAACCCAGGTAGGCTAAGATGCAAGCCTCCTTTCATGGTGGGTGCCAAACACACCTGGTCCAGAGAAAAACAGAATAGAAAGTGTAACCCCTACACAATACTTGGTCAGCATGGAAAACACAGAGGAAGAATCTTTCTCAGGCACTGAATTTTGGAACTCCCCTTAGCTCTGATTCCCATAGAACGTAGATCCTCTCCCTCATCCAACCCCTCTCTCTGTGGCATCACTTTTGATTCTCTCTCTCTCTCTCTCTCTCTCTCTCTCTCTCTCTCTTTCTCTCTCTTAATGGCCTGCTTTGGCTCCTTCCTCTTCAAGCATCAGTATGCCTGCTCTCTGTTTGTACTGTGACCTCCTGCCTTCTCTCCAACACTCTCAACATGTCTTTATTTTCAGAGACTCATCCAGAGCCTGCCATTCCCCCTCCACTGAGTAAGCCGCATGCCTTCTGTTCGTCATCGCGTCTAAAACTAATTCTGTCTTTATTTTTCTTTCTTTCTCTTTTTGGCCTCATTTTCTGTTTTCACGTTCACTTTTTCTCCTGCACCTATTCTTCTGTTTTGTTCTCTGTTTTGTTTAACATCCCATACTACTCAAGGAGTGCTGTGACAATAGGACCACCACCGATGCAACTTTTTGGGAACAGCCCGAATTTCCCCAACAGACCCACCACAGTAAAAAACTTTTCAGTATCCCAGAAGTAGCTGAAGAGGATGGAGACTATTCCGAGCTGCTGCACAAACAAGGTTTAGGGTTGTCCTATAAGATGAAAGCCCCAGGACCCAGAGGGCCTAGGTACCCCAGGTGCTGCATTGAAGACAAACCCCAACATGCCACCTGGTTCCCTACCAAGCACAGGCTGTCTGGCTTTGCCCACCACTCAGAGGACTCTGCTCCTGAAGATAAAGGTTGCAGATTTAGCCGGTCCCTCACCCGGAGCCCAGACAGTGGGCTTGACTGCGGGAGTGAGGAAGAGGAGTCTCGGTTTAGCTTCCGAAATGTTCATGGCCATATGTCCCCTCATGCCGGCCCCCCCTGTTGCCAAGGCCGGAGCCCCTGTTCATGCTGGAGAAGTCCGAGGCCCCTTCTAGCCCGTAGGAAAACACTGACCCGGCAGACCAGCATTGAGGAAGACTTTGGAGAGCAGTTTGCCCCCAGTGAGGTCATCAGGAGCAATGAGAGCACACCTGGCCCTGAGAGAACTAGCCCCAGGAAGAGTTACTTCAGTGAGCCCATCAAGTCAGAAGACCCTTGCTGTGCCTGGAAGGTCAAGATGAGTGACAGCAGGGCAGCTGTCCCACTTACAAAATCAACTCCCAGAGATGGAGAAGGTTCTTTGGTGTGTGAAGTAAAACTTCCCTTCTAACATCTGCTTGCCAAACCAATCCGTTTTCTTTCTTTCTTCTTTTGATTTCTTAGTGTCCATCTTTGGGAACTTCCCCCACTGGCTCTCCTTCCATTCTTCATGCATTTTTCTTTAATTTCCTCAGCCTCATCATTTTGCAGGCTTCTTACCATGCTCGAGACCTCCTTACTTTGCTTATAATGATGATTTTCCCACAGAACAAATTACAATGGCTGCTTTTATTAAAGGACAACTGAATCTAAATTTTAATTAAGGGTTAGCTGAACTAGAATTATTGGAAAGTTTGGCTTTCTTGGCGCTTTCCCCCCCTCCCCAACACACCCACCACCGTTGTTTTGACTGCTGCTGACGACATCATTGCAGATTGAAATATTTGGCTTTTATTCTTTGACTTCAAAAAATTTAAGGGAAAAATTCAAAAGAGAGATTATGTATTGCTTACCCTTACCCTTCCTGCCATCCATTCGAGAATGAATTTCCTATCCCTTTTTAACCTTTGGACTCAATACCTAAGATAATTCTCTAACCTATTCCAAGAAGCTGAGTTTACTAACACGTGAAGAGGTGTCCAATAATAATATTAACAGCTAGCATTTGTAAAGCACTTTAGAACCTGCAAAGCACTTTGCAAACATTATTGCTTCACAATAACCCTGTGTGGTGTGGGTAGTCTGGATATTATTACCTCCTTATGACAAATGAGTAAATTAAGGCTTAGAGAGATTAAGTTTCGTAGAATAATATTTCATAGGATCAGAGACCAAGAGGCAGAATGAACTTTGGAGGACATTTAACCCAAACCCTTCATTTTATGCAGAGAGCTTAAACATTTTGACCAGGGTCTCACAGTAGTTGTCAAAGGTAGTATTTACACCAAAGTCCTCCTGGGTACATGTCCAGCACTCTACCCACTGTATCGAATTCATTCCCATCCATCTCCAACTGGTACCCTCTTTCCAGATCACCCCCTCCTGTAGCTTGCATCTCGGAATGGAAATGAAGGTAAAACTTTGAACTGGTTAGTCTCAATCTTCCCCCAACCTCATTCATCCATTCCATCCCTCCCTACTCCCAACCCTGAGTTGATGTGATCCATTATATTTCTACAGATAGGTGCTAAATATGAGATCATCACCAAGCAAGGATTTTACTACCAGTCCAGGAGGTCAAAAGTCTTAAGGTCTTAACTACTCTACATTCAGGATTATTTTCCCACAGCTTAGGAAGTATAATATTGAACATACCCTCCCTTTGTTCATAATAAGCTCTTTTATTCAAATTGGTACCATGAAAAACATTACACATCTTTTTCTTTTTCCTTGGAATAATTTGAACTCTTCACCTAAGTAAGCAATGAAATGATCTAGGAGTTCCCCTTAGTTTGTCATAAGTCACTGAATTTTATTTTAAAAGTTTGCCAGAAGAGCTAGCCTCAAGAATTCTGAACATGCAAAGGAAATTCCAGTCCATAGGTTTTATTTGTATATATATATATATTTATATATAATATATTTATGTATATAGATTAGCTTTACATATACAACTTTGTCCCAAGGATATGTATGGAAAATTCTGAATTTTCAAAACTATGAAGTTTTAGGTGTGGAAGGAACCCTAGAGGTCAATGAATCATTGGATCATAGATCTCCAAATAGACGGGTCTATAGATTATGGTGTTCCTACCTCCTCCTTTTTTAAAAAAGAAGACCAGAAAGAGGAAGGCTCTTGCCCCAAGTCCTATATTTAGTTAATGGCAGGGATGGGACTGGAATCTGGGTCTCCTGCCTTCTAGTTCAGGAATCTTTCCATTACCCTACACTGAGTGGAAAGAGATGAGATCTACTGAAATCTATGCAATGGTTACACACAGATGCAAATATATATAACACCTTAGGATTCAAACTCTCTATAGGCAAGACCTAATTTTCTTTAAAGGAATGATAAACTATATTTTATTCTGCCAGAATACAAGCCTTTGCAACTTTTGTTCAAATCCTTAAGGACAGCAACAGCAGACCCAAAACATGGCACCCATGTGAATCATTTTGTGTGATATGTCCAAACCTGACTTGATTGGAGACTGATGTTGGCCTGCTTCTCTTCTAGGTGCTTCAGCTAACCTTTCAGTTAAAAGCTAAGTTTAGTTGCCTTTAGAGCTTCTGCTCCCCAACCGAAATGACCTTTTGCAAATGTCCTTGAGCCTAATGATGGTGAAACTTGTGACTCTGTTATGTTGTTTTGTCTTCAGCTTTTAGGAAATCCAGCGTCTGCCGGACGGACTGATAGGGTGGATCACACGGGTCGAAGGTTATCACATGGCAGTGCTGGACCTCAGAGGCCCCGGCCAATGATGGTCCCTTCCATTGGTCAGTTGGCCTGATTGGTACATTTCTGTTCTTTACAAGTACAGAGTGAATTCTTAGTCCTTGATGTATTGCATATGTGTGTTTGTGTGTGTGTGTATATATGTATACATTTATTTATTTATGTGAAAATATACTGTTAAAAGCTAAAATACAGAAAAATCAATAATCCATGGTGGCATAAGAAAGGGAGAGCAATCCAATTCAATCTAAAAAGTATAATTTAAGAGTCAGTTATGTAGCAAGCATAGTGCTAGGGACCAGATATATAAAGAATAAAATCTTCCTCCCTAAGAAACATTCTGAGGGAATGCAACATGGAAACAGATAAGTATATACATGATAACTTGAGGGGGAAGAGGGCACTAATGTTCAGAGGAACCACAAAAGACTTCCTGTGGGAAGTGACCCTCTTGTGTTTGCCTTTAATTTAATATCCAGTTTTTAACAGAGCTACTATTTAGCATCCATGACTCGTCTGAATTTCTCTACCTCTCCTATCCATGGCTCATTCCAGGATGAGCACTGCTAAGAAACTGACAATAAGAAGAAGGAAAAGTGAGACATAATGGAATCCTCAAAATAGTTTAGCAATCCTTGGATCACTGAGAGTTAATATGAAAATAGTGGGGAGGAAGCAATTAATCAAGAGAACCCAAACAAATAGTACAACTGAGAGCTAAAAGCTATGACTGGGAGAACTCTTGAAATGGTGGTTCATAAAATTTAAAACCAAGAGAAGAGAATGACTTTCCAAGGCATGGATACAGGAATCTGAAATTGGTGTTCCCCTCCTTTCACCCATCTAGCCATCCTTCCATTCATTGGTCATCATCCAACATCCAGTTTCCATTCTCTTAACTACTTTTTGGAATTTAGCAAATTGAGCCAAAGTTGTCCTTCATTTGCTCCATTGGATCCCATAAAAATGAGCAAATGTTAGAGAACACTTTGGAACAATTTCACTTTTTTATTGTTGGAATGAATCAGGATCATAGATAGGGGTTTATTGTAAACCCTTCCCCCCCCTAAAAATGGGGAGGAGGGGAATAAAAGGAACAAAGGGAAAAGGAAAGCAAGAAATGAAAGAAATTCCAAAAAGTATCATGCACAAGATAATGGAACCCAGTTGTTAAGCATAGTGAAGTGGTTTTTTTTAAGCATGAAAAAAACACATACTTATGCATGCACACAAACACATACATAAACAGTTGTACAATCTTTTTCACACTCAAAGAAAACTAAATCCATAGCAAGATTCCAAGTACTCTTCAAAGTCAAAATACAAATAAAAGGACCAGAAATAATTGCCCTGTTTCCCCTAGCAGAGAGTTCAGAGTAATGACATCATTCAGACATCTGATGATGGGCCACTATCAAGATTCTATGGCTAATGCTAATGGGACATTGAGTTCCCTTTCTGTGTTTTCCTGTCACCTGTTCAGTTCTAACAGAATTTTCCCAGTTACTCTAAAAGTGGTCAGAATAACTGAGCTTGACTACCTCATTCTAGTTTTTGAGATTTCTGTCATCTTAATTTTGATGGAATATTGGGAGGATTTTTTTAAGCATGACAGTGTTTTAAATGATGTGAAAAGTCTTAGGCAGTCCCTGCCCTCCAAAACATCTTTAGCAATCACAAGCAATGAAAATCAACTTGAACAAATAGAAAGAACTTGGCTGGTTTCCTAACTTGTTCCATAATGGCTTATATTATTATTATTATTATTAATCTCAACAAGCTTCACTTGTCAAATCCGCATTCATTCCGTATGGAAGTTCCTCTCTGTTAACTACAAATTTTGAGTTGTTTTTGAGAGAGATTAGATTTAGTTTCATTATTGAAAAGTCAACCTTCCTTCTGTTAATGAAGAAGGCAGGAAACAAGACAAGAGAAAACAGTTGAGCAAAAAGGAAAGAAAGAAAAGGGGGAAATGAAAGAAGTAAATGAGGAAACCAGGCAACACTTGAAAAGGAAGAAATGGAATGAAGGCAAGAGAAAGCTAGAATAGAAGAAAAGAAAAGGAACAAAAGATAGGAGAGACAAGGGTGAAGGAAAGAAATACAGTAAGAATGAGTAAAAGAGAAAAATAAAAAGGAAAGAGGAAAGGAGGGATGAAGAGAGAAAAGAGGACAAGTAAACAAACAATCTGGCAGGTGAGTTAATCTACTCATTCAGGTGACTAACAAGAATTTATTATGTCTCAGATATGTTCTAGTACTCTGCTAGGTACTGAGTATACAAAGACAAAAATGTCACAGTTTCTGCCCTCAAGAAGCTTATATTCTATTGGGAAAGAAAGCATGTACAGAAATAGATATGAGTATCCCCAAAGGCTTAAGCTAGTAAAGCTTAAGACTGTACTAAGAACTTTGGAATACCCTAAACATATAAAATGTGTACAAAATAAATATTAGGTAATTTTGGTGAGGAGCTACCAGCAATCAGGTGATACAGAAAACCCTCATGTTGAAAGCAACATGAGCCAAGCTCATAAGGAAATTAAGGTTTCCATCTGGTAGAAGTGAGTGAGAGTACTTTTTATGAATGGGGCACAGCCACTGTAAAAACTCAGCGATGTGCAGTGGAGAGTCATGTGTGAAGGAGGGCCAATTTGTCTAGACTATTTAATGCATAAAGGGGAGTAATAATAAAGCTGGGAAGGTAGGATGGGGCCAGGTTTTTGGATGATGCTAAATGCGAAACAGAGGAGTTTATATTTGACCCTAGAGAACATAGGTGTTTGACTAAGGGAGTGATATGATCAGATCTATGCTTTAGAAATATCATTTTGGTAGCAATGTGGAAATTGGTCAATTGGGGGAAAGACTTGAAGAAGAACAATTAGAAAGCTGTAACAATCACATATCTAGGTGAGAGGTAATAAAGACTTGAATTAAGATGGTGACCATGAGTGTAGAGAAGAAACATGTGAGAGATATTGTGGAAGTAAATTCAAGAAGATTTGGCAATTGATTTGATGTGTGAGTATTCTAAATGACTCCTGGGTTGTGCACCTGGGCAACTGGCATTACCCTTGTACCATAGGCAACTGGAAGTTTGGTGTTACTCTTGTACTGTAGGCAACTGGAAAGATGGTGTTACCCTTGTACCATAGGTAACTGGAAAGATGGTGTTACTCTTGTACAGTAAGCAACTGGAAGTTTGGTCTTACCCTTGTACCGTAGGCAACTGGAAGTTTGGTGTTACCCTTGTACCATAGGCAACTGGAAAGATGGTGTTACCCTTGTACCATAGGCAACTGGAAGTTTGATGTTACCCTTTTATCATAGACAACTGAAAGTTTGGTGTTACCCTTATACCATAGGCAACTGAAAGTTTGGTGTTACCCTTGTACCATAGGCAACTGGAAAGATGGTGTTACCCTTGTACCATAGGTAACTGGAAAGATGGTGTTACTCTTGTACAGTAAGCAACTGGAAGTTTGGTCTTACCCTTGTACCGTAGGCAACTGGAAGTTTGGTGTTACCCTTGTACCATAGGCAACTGGAAAGATGGTGTTACCCTTGTACCATAGGCAACTGGAAGTTTGATGTTACCCTTTTATCATAGACAACTGAAAGTTTGGTGTTACCCTTATACCATAGGCAACTGAAAGTTTGGTGTTACCCTTGTACCATAGGCAACTGGAAAGATGGTGTTACCCTTGTACCATAGGTAACTGGAAAGATGGTGTTACTCTTGTACAGTAAGCAACTGGAAGTTTGGTCTTACCCTTGTACCGTAGGCAACTGGAAGTTTGGTGTTACCCTTGTACCATAGGCAACTGGAAAGATGGTGTTACCCTTGTACCATAGGCAACTGGAAGTTTGATGTTACCCTTTTATCATAGACAACTGAAAGTTTGGTGTTACCCTTATACCATAGGCAACTGAAAGTTTGGTGTTACCCTTGTACCATAGGCAACTGGAAAGATGGTGTTACCCTTGTACCATAGGCAACTGGAAGTTTGATGTTACCCTTTTATCATAGACAACTGAAAGTTTGGTGTTACCCTTGTGCCATAGGCAACTGGAAAGATGGTGTTACCCTTGTACCATAGGCAACTGGAAGTTTGATGTTACCCTTTTATCATAGACAACTGAAAGTTTGGTGTTACCCTTGTGCCATAGGCAACTGGAAGTTTGATGTTACCCTTTTATCATAGACAACTGAAAGTTTGGTGTTACCCTTATGCCATAGGCAACTAGAAGTTTGGTGTTACCCTTTTACCATAGACAACTGAAAGTTTGGTGTTACCCTTATACCATAGGCAACTAGAAGTTTGGTGTTACCCTTTTACCATAGGCAACTGAAAGTTTGGTGTTACCCTTGTACCATAGGCAACTGGAAAGATGGTGTTACCCTTGTACCATAGGCAACTGGAAGTTTGGTGTTACCCTTTTATCATAGACAACTGAAAGTTTGGTGTTACCCTTATGCCATAGGCAACTAGAAGTTTGGTGTTACCCTTTTACCATAGACAACTGAAAGTTTGGTGTTACCCTTATACCATAGGCAACTAGAAGTTTGGTGTTACCCTTTTACCATAGGCAACTGAAAGTTTGGTGTTACCCTTGTACCATAGGCAACTAGAAGTTTGGTGTTACCCTTTTACCATAGGAAACTGAAAGTTTGGTGTTACCCTTGTACCATAGGCAACTGGAAAGATGGTGTTACCCTTGTACCATAGGCAACTGGAAGTTTGGTGTTATCCTTATACTGTAGGAAACTAGAAGTTTGGTGTTATCCTTGTACCATAGGCAACTAGATGGATGGTGTTATCCAAATACGCTACACAAGTGGAAAGATGATGGACAGTTTGGAAAAGGGATAGATTTAGAGGAGAAGATAATGAGTTCAGTTTGAACATGTTGGGTTAGAGATGCTTACAGGACATACAGATGGAAATATCTAATAGGCAGTTAGTAATAGAAGACGAGCTCAGGTAACTAGAAGAGTGGTAATGGAGCTCAGGAGGAAAAACCAGATATATAGATATAAATCATATTCACAGAGACTCTTATTAAACCCATGTTTGCTGATAAATTTACCAAAACAGAAACTAAGAGAGAGTATAGAAAGAGAAGGGGAGAGGACCTGAACATAAGCAAATAAGCACACCTATTGATAGATAGATAATGATCCAGTATTGAAGATATAGAAGGAACAGTCAGACTGGTAGGAGGATAACCAAGAAGAAATGGGGTCATGAAAAACCAGAGAGGATAAAGTCTCCTGGAGAAGAAATTAGTCAGCAATATAAAATGTTGCTAAGACATCAAGAAAGATGAGACCTGAGGAAAGGGCATCAAAATGAACAATTACGAGAATACTGATAACTTTGGAGAGATCAGTTTCAGTTAAGTGAGGAAGTCAGAAGCTAAGCTGCAAAGGGTTAAGGAGCAGAGAAGAGAAGGCAAGGAGAATAGAAAGCTTTAAATCTAGAGTCTGGCTTGGAAGAGATTTCAGATGAAACCTTGGAGAGGAAATAGTTGACCGTTCTATGTTAAGACAAGTCAAGGCAATGACCATGTGCCAAACACTATACCATGCTGGAGATAGCAAGAGAGGCAAAACACAGTCCCTGTTCTCCAGGGACTCACAGACTGATGAAAGAGACAGATAACATGCAGACTATGTACAAATGGGGAAACTAGGTGGCACAATAATGCACAGAGTGCTGGAACTGGAGTCAGAAAAGCTAATCATCCCAAGTTCAAATCTAGCCCAAGATACTAGCTATGTGACCCTGGGAAAGTCACAATCCTATTTGCCTCAGTTTCCTCATCTGTAAAATGAATTGGAGAAGGAAATGGCAAATTACCCTAAATGGAGTCATGAAGAATCAGACACACCTGAAACAACTGAATAATAAATGTACAAGATATACAGAGGATAAATCGACTATTTGAATATTGAATATTCAATTGAATATTGATAAAATGGAAATTGAAATCTTAGAATGAAGAGAGATCATAAAAGACTATTTGTGGAAAATGTGATTTTGCCTGGAACCTGACGGAAGTCAGCATAGCCAGGAACCAGGGATGAGGAGGAAGAACATTCCAGGCACAAAACACAGAGTTGGGAGCTGAAGTATGTTGTTAAATGAACAGCAAAGAGGCCAGTGTCACTAGATCACAGAGTGTATGGAAAAAAGTAAGGTGTAAGAAGACTGAAAGGTAGGAAGAAAGCAGGTAATGGAGGGCTTTAAAGTCAAACAGATTTTATTTAATACTGGAGGTGACTGAGAGCCACTGATAGGTTTTAAATGAGGGCTTGGAGTGGCATCGAGGTAACATACTCAAGCCTGGTTTAAGAACGTCAATTTGACAGCCAAGTAGAAGGTGTCTAGAATGGGAAGAGACTTGAGGCAGAGATATCAACTGGCAGACTGTTGGATTAATCCAGGCTAGCAGCAATGGGGGCTTATACCAGGAGAGATAGCAGAGTCAGAAGAGAGAAGGAGGCATAAAGGAAAGATGTTGTGAAGGTAAATAAATAGGACTTGGTAGTCACGGAGGACTCCTTTCCATTTTTCTTAAGAACCTACTGAATTTGTTTTCTGAGTTTTCCCTTTAGACAAGATGGTAGGAGAAGGGTAAAATCCCTTGTTCCCATTAGTTATGGCTAGTGGAGCAACTCAATAGATCCATGTAGTCTGTATTGTCTTTAAGGACATAGTGGAAATAAATTCTAGTGAACTAATACCAAGAATGAAAAGTCTGATAAACTAAAAGCTCCATAATTTAGAGCCATCAACTCAAAGAACTTTAGAAACAAAAGAGGTCTTAGAACTCTGTTTTTCGGAGGAAAAAAATGAGCCCAGTAGATTGAAGAACTGGGTCTTGCTCGAGTCAGGGCAGAACCATCCTAGAACCTATTTCTCTTGACTCCAAAACCAAAAGTCCTGTGCAATTCCTTTGATTGAAAGTGAATGCATCTGGATATCTGTCCCAAGTCAGGTGGGTCCTGCAAAACAATGAACTGAGAGGGCTTGGAAAAGCCAAGAAGTTTCCCTTTGCCCATCAAGAAAAAGATAGCAAAGGAGGATATAGCAGAATAATTACCAGATTTGAAGTCAGAGGGCCTGTGTTTGACTCCTGTTCTACCACTTACTACCTGTGTGACTTCAGGAGGGTCATTTAATCTTTCCTACCCCTCCCCCAGGCCTCATTTTCCTCATCTGTAAAATGACCAGAGAGTTATCTTTCAGCACTAAGTCTCTGAACCCATGGAGCCCGAAGGATCGAACAAGGCCATCTAGGTGGAATTTTTGCACAGGCTTTGTAAATGTAAGCACCTATGATTGCTAAATAGAATAGTTCGAGACTGGACACATATCTTTATTTAACAGAGTTCTTGATAAATTCTAGAAAAATAGATTATATGATATTGAGAGCTCTCTGGTAGTCTGTTTTGTGAACTCCCTCTGAAATTAGGCCTTGAAATAAGATCCCAGAATACATCTTAGGAAGTGGGAGAATAAGAATCCCACAGATGGTCTGTTATCAGAGCTAGTCTGACCTCTGTGTACCAATGAGTTTGGGTAATAGACCCAAGAAATGGGAAGGAAGGAATGATTCAATGCCAGACTTTAAGGAGCTACCATGGTTCAATGGAGAGAGCATGGGAAGAATCTAAAGTTAAAGGCCTTGGTTTCAAATCCTAACTTGTGCCTATTACCTGTGTGACTATGGGAAAGCATAAATCTAGGCTTCCTCCTTATTAAAATGAGGGGGATCTTATACTCATTTGGGGACATTTTCCAAACAGAACATAAGTAAATGTGACCATTTCATCCTTTGAAAAAGAGAACTGGGCAGAGGACCCTAGAAAATTAATTGGATTCTACCCGTTAAATAGGCCATCCATAATTGTTGATGTAGTCACATTTTCCTTGTAATAAATATGAGAGTGAGCCATTACACAAAAATATCCATCTTGATTTTTCACAGAAGCTTAGTCTCACTTCCTTAACAGCTATTTTAAAACTCACTGATCATAAAATTAAAGAAAAATATATATTTTAATGTTGTGAAGAGCGCCTGGATATTAATAAAGTTCCTTTTTCGGTTTCCATAGGAGTTAGAGCTAGAATGTATCAGATAGTATAGCATGGTGGGTAGAGTGAATGTTGGACTTGTTATCCCACATCTGACATTAGCTAGCTGATCCTGGGCAAATCCCTTAACCTTTCTGATCTTCAACCAACTCTCTTGGACGCTCGATTTTAGATAGGCTGACATGGGCCAGTAGAAGAACTCTCATGATGATGGAATTGTTTTAGAGGTCACTTAGAGTTGGAAGAGAGCAACTAGTCCAACACCTTTGTTTTACAGATGGAGAAACTGAGGCCTACCAAGGAAAAGAAATCTCATGATTGTATTCAAACCAAGTCCTCCAATTCCAAATCTCATATTCTTTCCATTTCAATTTAAAATGACAAAAGTTCTATAGCTATAATTTTTTTTTAAAAGGCACTGCTAGGAGTTCCTGCCAGTATCCAAGAGTTTCTAGGTAGGAACCTGAAAGAGAACCATCAGGAAACATGCAATTGTGTTTGGGATTTTCCCTTGGAATCCTCAGTTCTTTAAAATTCATCCAGTTTTTGGCCCATCAGATCAAAGAGCTTGTCATTTTAGTCTAATTTTCTCAAAGAAAGTTGCAAGTAGCTCTCCAATTCAGGGTAAGAAACTGCTTCAAAGACCACTTTCTTTGTCCCCTCGCCACCCCCGCCATCACTTCAGTTATAGCTCATCCCTATTCCTGAATCAGATGAACCCAGAGAAGGCTGGCCTTTTAAAAAAGGAGACCTTCCTCTCCACGGTCCTCCCGTGCCAAAGAAGGCTATGTTTATAATAGACCATTCCCTTTTTCTCCATAGAAATTACAATGGACAGTAACAGTGAAGGCGGTCGGTCTCGGTCAGGTAGTGAGGGAAATATTCCCTCTGTAAAAGAAGAAGCTTATTCTCGCGGCATGGGTGGACACAGAATACGGCCTCTGCATCGAGCTATGACCCCTGACCTTAGACACGGTATGCCAGAACTTCTTCCTCCTTTAATCACAAAGACGCATCTTCCAACTGCGTGTTAATCAAACTCCGTGTCTGTGACAACCTTGTATGTCAGGGCCCAACAGGAGGCTGAGGGGGTATCATTGCAGGTAAGTTTCTTGGGTTCAGTCCAGCCTAATCCCCAAGAAAAAAATGGGGGGAAAAGCCTCAAACTTCTCCAGAAAATTTTTGATATTAACATTTTTTTAAAGGTAGGAACACTTCATTCTGAACCTCTCTCTCTCCATAGCTCTTTGACACTCATAAATACACAACACGGTGCCTTCAGAGTCTAGTACAGAGCCTGGTATATAGTAGGTGCTAAATAAATATTTATCGATAAACATAATGTGCATTTCTTCAGCAAAAATGCTTGGCGATGCAAAAAGAAACTGAAACATACAGAAATGGAGATAAATCCATCTTGTGCCCAGCCCAGGAGAATCATGCCCTGCATATCCACTCTTTGACTCAGCAAAGCCAACAAATCAGCAAGTATTTAATTGCCTCTATCTGTACCAGACACTATGTTGGGTTCTGGGGATACTGAGTCAAAAGTTAAAAGCAAATAAACTAAAACTAAAAGCAAATAAACTAAAAACAAAGCATAATCGTAGTCCTTAAGAAACTTACCATTTTACAGGGGGGTACAATGCTATAGATATAGCCATATGATGTGCAGGAAAAATAAATTAATATTTCTATCCCTGGAAATCCTCAGCCTTAATTAATTAACAGGCTGGAACCAAAAAGTAATGTTTCAAAGTCCTATTCCTTAGCAAGAGGGCAATTACTAAGCATATCATCAAACTGTTGTGATTCTCCAAAAAACACACTTAAGAACAGTCATGGTAGAGGTATAGAATAGAACCCACCAAGTTCAGGGTACATAGATTCGTTGAGGAAACTACATTTTTTTTAACCAAAGAGATTGGGTCATCCACTTTCTAGTACCATTCATTTATTTAGCACCTATATGGCCACTGAAGGCAACCGCAGAGACAGAAAGGAATACACTATAATATGAAGAAGAACTGGTGGGAGCAGAAAAGTAGAGAGCGGAAGAGATTTCCTAGAAGATGGCCCTTGAATGATGCCTGGAAGGGAGAGGAACATTCAGCCCTTGAAAGAGGACTGATGCCTTTAGGAAGAAAATACAACCACTGTGGGTGCTGTCCTCATTTCTTCACCTCTCTTACATGCCTTTGTCTTCTTCTCCTCTCCTTTCTGTGTGTATATGTGCATGTGTGTGTGTTGGCGCTAAACTGGACTGTCTTTCCAACTTCCCTACTGCTGAATTTTCCATTTGCCTTTCTTCTTGCTGCTGTGAACCTTAGGACAAGAAGAGTAGCTAGCATACATCAGTCATTTCCCATCTATCCCCACTACTGTGTATGTCACCATATAGTTATACATATAATGTCCTTCAATATATATATGTATCTATATGCATACATATGCATCTATTATTTCAGTTTTCCAACCAAAAACCTAATGGGTAACTTGTAAAAAAGACCAACTTGTATTTACTTCAATAGTTGAACTATTGGTTATGATGCCAACTAGTCAAGGCAAATTGCTATTTATTTACAGGACAAATGATATCTCCCATTGGCTCAGTAATACTAAATCAACAGTTGTAATTATTTACATATATAGCATAATGAATAGAGAGCTATCCTGAGAGCCAGGAAGACCTGGGTTCAAGTCTTTCCTCTTACATAGGCCAGCTGTGTGACTTTGAGCAAGTCACTCAACTATGTGACTCAATTCTCTGGAATCTAGAAAACTCTCTAAAGACAACAAGTTACAGAGATGGTATTGACATGTTGGTGGGGGCCAGGAGCAGTTCCCTATACCATTGAAATCAATGTGTGGGTCCCTTTTCTTATGTAATTATATTTTTAGCTATTTAAAGTATTAGTAGTCAATATCTCATACTGCAGTGATTCTATGATCTCATCAACATGGTCACTATCCTTCTGAATATATAGATTATAATCCATCCAGTGCCTATCTGTCCTGCGTGACTCTCACTCATATGCTCCCATAAAGACACAAATATGGCGCTAGGGAAAACGTTGGTCACCCAAATGAAACACTAACTATGCTGTGACTTTGACTTTGATATTACAAAAAGGCAAGGCCATCAGCTTGGGAAATGGATTTCTCCCGTCCAGGCTTCCTGATCCCAAAAAATCTGCCCAAAGAGATATACAACTACTCTTTCCTCCTATGGCATGTCAACCACCTCCCACTCCCTTACACAAAGTCCAGTGGCTTCTCCCAGACAGATATAAACAGATAGAGGAATGATAACCATTTTACTTTTTTTCTGCCTAGCCCAATGACTGTCTTCTGATTCAAGGTTTGTTTGTTGTTGTTTTTGAATATACATTCATTTTAAATTCCATTAATTTTATATGCAAAAAAAAAAAGGCGAACAAAAGAAAGCATCCAATAAGGTTGCTAGCTGGAATTTGATTTGAAATTGTATTTCCTACCAGAGTAGAGATGAATTTCTCAACTCAGCCAAGGGACAGAATTGACAAGAACCACCAAGTTCTGTGTTTCTTTATATTGTGCTTCTAGATGGGTATTGCAGCCGAGATCGCCTGTCTCCAGACCTGTATGAGGAATCTGAAACAGACCCTGGCACCGAGGACCTTTCGGTCCGAATATTTGTGGCTCTCTTTGACTATGATCCACATACAATGTCTCCCAATCCTGATGGGGCAGAAGAAGAGCTACCATTTAAGGAAGGACAAATCATTAAGGTGACAAGGGATGGAATACCACCAGCACTACCTTCTCTCCCTGCTATCCCATTCCCTCCGTGTCTGCTAATGTTCTTCTTTTTCCTCCATGGAAAAAAATGGTCAACCTGCTGCTTTTCAAAAGAATCTTAATAGCTGTAGCATTAACTCAACCCAATGATTAATCAGTTCCCAATTCTAAATGCATTTGGTAGTTCCATTAGATGTTTGATTTGTAATGCCATTAGTGAGACAATACTAAAGACTGCCAAAGACTGTGTTTTTCAAAATTTCAAAATTTATTTCAAGAATTTTCATGGCCAAAGAATTAATCACTCAGTTGGTTGATGAACCCCTTCATACTTCTCCTTGGGGTGCAGATGTAATTCATCACCAGGATATATTCACAATTTACCCAGCTTTGCAGGACCTATTAGTGTCAGGATTCTTAACCTTTTTTGTATCATAGACCTGGTCACAGATTGTTTTTTTAGATGTATAAAATAAAATATATAGGATTAAAATGAACAGAAGCACAGTTTTTCTTAGGTTCATTGTTAAGAACTCCTCCCATGAAGACCTTGCAATCCAAGGTTTTTTTGTTTTGCTTTGTTATTTTTTTTTTAATTCTTAATCTTCCATCTTAGAATCAATACTGTTCGGTTCCAAGGAAGAAGGGTAGTTAAAGCTAAGCAATGGAAATTAAATGACTTGCCCAGGATCATGTCTGAGGCCAGATATGAACATAGGATCACCCATCTACAAGCCTTGTGTTCTATCCACTGAGCCACTTAGCTCTTCCCTCCATTTAGTTTTTAAGTGCTTGCTGTGTACAAGGCAAGAAGTAGCTGTGGGGATGTGGATGGAGAGCCAACCTCCAAACAGGAAGACCTAGGTACAAATCCAGCCTCTGACTATGACCCTGGGCAACTCATTAGCTTCTCACTAACCCAGGCAATTCTCTAAGACCATACATTGCAGAAAAAGTGATGACGCCTTGCATTGACAGAAGAAATTTGCTCACATGGGAGTTTCCAATACCAATAAAATAAGAGATCCTATCTCCACTCCTATAATAAATGAATGAAGTATTTATTAAACAGTATTCTAAAAACTGAGAATAAAAATAGAAAATTAAGACAGTCTGTTCTCAAAGAGGTGCAGACACTATACTGGGAGGGATAATATATGTGGAAGTTATCTATCCCATTATATATTTTAACTACTTAAAATATTAGCAAAAAATAGGCTCTATGATCTAATCAATGTCCATTCCATATAACAATTGAATTTTTGTATCTAGTGATATGAAGACAAAACAAAAACCAGTCTCTGCTATCAAGGAGCTTATGATAGACTGGGTGTTGGAAAGTGGAATTACAATATGTACACATTTACATATATTCCTGATAAATGGAGCAGAATTGGCACCAAGGCTTAAGGGCATCAGAAAAGGTTCCTTGTAGAAGGAAGGTATTGAGTTGGTCCTTAAAGAGAGGTGGATAATCTTCTGGGCTTAGCTTTTGAGAATTCAGGGTAATTTCCATTCAGGGATGTGCTGGTAAAAATATATAACAACAAGCTCTCTAAAAACACAAGACATACTTTTTGGTTTAATTCAACTTTTTAACATTTTCACCATCACTTTCTAGACAATCCACAAAACAATCAGCAAAGCCCTGATAAGTAGTGCTTGCCATTTACCAAGGAGTGAATACTTGTATTGAAAATTTAACAATTGGCTCTTACAAGACAGTACAAGTTGACCCCAGCACACCTCTGTCCCTCTGTCTCTTTTAGGCATTGGGGAAATAATTTTACGGACTCTTATTTTTGGGGTTACCTCACATGGGCATCAAATGTCAACCTTCCTCTTTGAGGCACCCTATACAAAAATGAGTGTCCATATATAACACTACATGTATAGAATATATATATAACAACATATATAATACCATGATTCTTGAACACCATTTAGGTTTATGGAGACAAAGATGCTGATGGCTTCTACCGTGGAGAAACCTGTGCCCGACTTGGCCTTATTCCTTGTAACATGGTCTCAGAAATCCAAGCAGATGATGAAGAGATGATGGACCAGCTCCTCAAACAAGGCTTTCTCCCTCTGAATACCCCTGTGGAAAAAATAGGTAAGCGACAACCCACAGCCCAGGGATTGGAGGCTTTGCCATGGCTGTTCGAGCTTTTGCTTCTCCAGTTATATAACTGAATCTCAGGCCAATAGCCAGCACAATAGGGGATCTATTCTGTGTCCTTTAATTGTTTGAGAACAAGAATATCAATATTCCTTGGGCAAGATCAACTTGACAGGGCAAAACTTTGGTGGTCTTATTGGATATGTCAAGGACCAGAAGAGTCCTGAACACAGAAGACCCCTCTGCTTGATAGAACTCAATGCTGCCATATTGCTTGACTGGTACCTGAGAGTCCCATTGCAAGAAAGCATAAAATAACTACTTGTTCATTATGCTTTTTTTACTCTTTAAACATTATCCTATCTACAACAAATGGGAAAGGATGATGGCAAAGGGTTATTTCATCCTTTAGATTAATACTGCTTATTCAAAAGGTTTAAAAGCGTTTTGTTGTAATGGTGGTGGAGGTGGTGGTGGTGGTGGTGGTGGTGGTTCCTTTTTACATATAGCTAGCATTTTAATTGGGCTAGGTGTTTGACATCCACTCATTTATCTTAACCTAATCACCTCAAACCAATGATCTCAAACCCATGGTTAAGTGTTAATTGAAACCATTTTCAGCAAGTCTTCAACAGAATTCTTTTACATCCCTTATTCATTTCTTTTAAACAATAGGGAAAATCCACGCACCCCCATACACGCAAAAATGCCTCTGCTCCTTCCAAAACAGCTATAGAAATGGAAATAATGGTCAGTTTTGTGCTATTAAAATCTGATATTTTAATTCTTTAAAAATGGGGTTTAGCATTTTAATTCAGAATTCAAGGATACCTCCCCCACTCTAAATTCTCAAGTTCAAAGAATATGTACAACTGAATACATAATAGTTCATCCCAAGAATTGTCCTTTCCTTTTTGGGGTTGTTTATAAATAACCACATTGTTTCAAATTGAAGTCCACACCCAATATCTCAGGTTTAAATATGAATATATTTTGCATAATTCTTTTCATTCCCCCACCCTCAACATTTAAGTCCACGAGAATGAAAGTCTTTGAACAGCTTCATATCTTCTCTTTTTTTATTTGTATGCATCCCTTTCCTGAAGTCAACTGTGATCGGTTCAAAGAGAGCGCTCTCTCTGTACACCGCAGATCCCGAAAGTCTAAAAGAGGTCTGTGCTAAGAAACAGTAACTTGATTCATGCAATCAATCAATTAGGTGAAATGTTTTGAGCTGTCTAGATTTATATCATATTTTTCCTCTTTTTCTTTCTTGTTCTTGTTCTTTTTTGTTTGTAGCACAGGGACCCTTGACATCCAGGCTTAGGTATCCATTTGTCCCACTAACCTTAAGAAATGTACCAAGGGTGGTCATTCTCATTTTCCCAAGTTAGAATATCCAAATGAGTGGGGAGGGTCCTAACTCCTTCCGCTTTTTGTTTTGAACTTACCCCTTCTCTGTACATATGTTCATTTTATTCCCTCTTTCCCCTCATCCTCCATCTTGATTCTTCTTGTTCCTTTCTCTTCATCTTTCAGCATCACCATAAATATTACATCTGTCTAACTTTCCTTTAGGAGACTCAACTTCCCCGAATTAGTTGCCAGGTCAGAAGAAAAAGGCTTTATAGGTATTTACATACACACTTCCTTCTTTTGACCCAGAGTAAAATCCCTCTCACTACCTCCCTCTCTCAACCACCCTCCTTCCACTGCTGATCCCTAGCTATCAGCTGGAGCTTCAGTCCTCAGGTTGTTCCCCAAGTTCAGGGTCCTGTGTGGCAGGAAACAATGTCATTCACTAGCTCATCCGGCCAGCCCTCAGTGTTTGTTGTAAGTAAAACTAACCAGCATGTTGCTCCTGTATTGCCTCATCCATACTCCAAAAAACTTCCATGCCTCTCTCATCATCATTGTAAGATGAAGCATTTCTCAGATTTCTTTGTAATCGTGTCACTTCTATTTTCATACCACATCTAACTTCTGGGAAAACAAAAACAAACAAACCTGTAAGCTTTGGGTGTGCTTTGCTCTCTTCATTTTAAGGAAACACAAATTGAAAATCTACAGAAAGCTATTTGTGGTCACTCAAAAGCAACATGACCAGCTCTCATTGCTTTAAACCATTTGCCTTGGACGCAATTTCATTTGTTTGGTACTACCAAGAGAAAACAAACAAACAAACAAAAAACAACTTCACTATTGGTAGAATTTTTAAAATAGTGTTGGGAGAGAGGGGATGGCCCTGGCTCTAATTAGGATGAAGGAAGAAAAATTCATCTTCCAGGAGGAGATGCCATTCATAGAGCTAGCTTGGCCACTGAAATGCTACATGATGCTTCTCTTATTGTAAGCTTGGCACTGGATTCTTGTCATCCAGGGTCCAGTGTAGATCAGACCAGAGAGGGGTTCCACCAAATTGGCTGGAGAGAGATGAATTTTTCAATGCTTGTAATTCTCAAAAACCATTTATTAAGGCCTGGAAAGGGTGGGTAGAGCAAAGTCTCATACCACCACCACCACCATCACTAGCAATAAACAGATCCTTAATATATATATATGTGTGTGTGTGTATATGTACAGATGGATAGATAGATGGATGGATGGAGAGCGAGCTCTGATAACAAGATATTTAGATATAGATAGATAGATAGATAGATAGATAGATAGATAGATAGATAGATAGATAGATAGACTTACAGACTAGATAGATACATAGATACATAGATAGATGGATGGATGGATGCATAGATAGATAGATAGATAGATGCATAGATAGATAGACAGACAGACAGACAGATAGATAGATAGATAGATAGATAGATAGATTTTTTTAGACCACAGGTTTTTAACCATTCTTCTTCAAGGACTCCTTAGGGGGGTGGTCTGATAAAATGTATTAATCCCTTCTCAGAATGATATTTTCAGCAAATAAAATAAAATTAATAGGATTACAAAGTTAGTGAAATATATTGAAATAAAGGGTTTTTTTTCCCATTCAAGTTCATGAACCCTGTAAATTTATCCATGTACTCCTGGTTAAAAATATCTTCATTTCCAGGGCATCATTAATCCCTTCCCCCACATATATATTTCTAGAATACTTTCATGTGATCTGTTTTATTTGAGCTCTGCACTTATTGTGAGAGCAAAGGGAACCCCCTTCTCCTATTTCCTGGTATAGCTAGACTGATTTAATTCAATTAACTATTTACTATGTGCCTACCATATGTCAGACTTTGCTAGTCACTAGGGATATAAAGACAAAAACAAAACTGTCATTGACTTCAAGGAACTTATATTTTCTGGAGGAGGGACACATGACTGATTGTGCCAGATGATATCTGGGGCATGTAGTTATTTATGGAACAAGTTTTATTATATGACTTCAGTGTTGGTAGAGGCCGACTCTTGCCAGGTGGCTAGCAATCCCCTGCTTTATTCATAAGTTTGCTCTCCCCCTCCCTAAATTTTAAGTAATTTAAACAATGAATTGGAGGAAAGGAAATAATCTGATAACTAATAATGGAAGTATATGTATATATTTTAAGGAAAAAAGAAAAACAGGACAAATGAAATCCAAGGCAACTGATACAAAGGAATAAACAGTTCATTCTGTGAGTAGGTGCTGTGCCTTGGATCTTTGTCCATTCTCTTAAATGGAGTAGGTTTCTGTGTAGCTTGCTAGATCTGTGACATGGCTGCTGCATTAGGGAGAGCAAACACTGTGAATTTTTTTTAAATAATTTGATAATAGCTTTCTTCTCCTCCTCCTGGAACAGAAAGGAACAGACGAAGTGGCAGGCAGCACCCTGTGTCTACGAGAAGAATGGTGGCTCTCTACGACTATGATCCAAGAGAAAGCTCTCCTAATGTTGATGTAGAGGTATTGGTTCATTCCTACAACATCTTCTTCCTGCAATCTTGTCTTAAAGAGGCCAGTTTCCAGAGGGTACTAAAGCCAGCTATTACCTGCTTAGGAGAACCAGTTGTTCAATTTTCCAAATGAGCATTTCCATCTTGGAAATTGGCAACTATAAATCAAGCCTTGATATTTTGTTTTAATGGTTGTCTACACTTAAGAAAGTGAAATAAAAAAAATTGTTAACAATGCAGATCAAACTTTAAAAGTGTGTGGTGTAGACATTTGTCTGGAGAGGTGGTTATCAACACCACCACCACCTCCAGATCCACCCTTTTTCACCTTTCTTGCTCCTCTGCCAGAGGATTGGTTCCCAGCCCTGCCAGGAAGCAGCCAAAAGAAAAGAAAGGGTAGAGTCAGTTTCTCCAAATGTATGACCATCTGCCCCCTTAACATTTTCCTATGGACAAGCATCAGTTTTAAAGATTAAGGTTAGCAGTTAGTACAGCAGTTTAGGGTAAGAGAGGGAATGCTCAGCTGCCATCACTCCTGATCCAGCATCAGACTAAGTGATGATTAGACAGAAATGCTATTTCCAAGGAAAATGACAGGTCTGAAATAATGGAAGAAATGAATGGAAAGGAAGCATTTTGTCTCTGGAGAATGTCAAACCAAGACAAGATGGTGTAGAGATCTAAACACTGAAAATTCTGGTCATATCTTACAATTTAAATTTAAAAATTTAATTAAAATGAAATTAAAATTAAAATTCATTAGCACTTGAATGTTTACAAAGTGATTCTCAGTTTGAGGTAGGTCAAATATTAAAAGGCAGGAGAACTGGAATTGTAAAGGAATTGTAAAAGTGTAATGTAGGTCCTGGATTCAGATCCTAGTCTGCAACCTACCTACATAAGTTTGGGCAAGTCCCTTCATTTGCTGTCTCTGGGCCGCAGCAAAATCAAGGAGCTAGATATGATAATCACTAAAATCTCTCCTGGTTTCAATTTCCTATTGTTTTCCCCATGTCATAGAGTAGGAAACTGAGGTTTAGAAAGACAATTTCCCCACAGAATTCACAGAAAGCTGCAGAGTGAAGTAAGCAGAACCAGAAGAACTTTGTCCACAGAAATATCAATATTGTGCGAAGAAAACCTATGAATGACTTGGTTATTTCCCATAATTCAGTGACCTAGAAAGCCCCAAAGGACTCATGATGAAAAATGCCATTCACCTCCAGAGAAAAAATTGATGGTGCCTGAATGCAGACCAAATATTTACTCTATTTCACTTTATTTTTTTTTCTGGTCAAGTTTTCATCCACAAAAGGGCTAATATGGAAAAATGTTTTACATGATTGCACATGTAAAATCTATATCAGATTGCTCACCATCTTAGGGAGCAAGGCAGCAAGGGAGGAAAGAAGGGGAAGAATTTGAAAATCAAAATTTTAAAAAGAATTTAAAATAGTTTTTATATGTAGTTGGGGGAACTAAAATATTTTAACAAAGAATTTATAGAACCACAGATTCTGATGTGGGATGCTCTTAAGAGAGCATCTGGAAGTGAAGCAAGTTGGCTCAGCAAATGGAGAATCATGCTTAGAGAAAGGAGTTCCTGGGTTCAAAACTAGCCTCAGACCCTTAGCTGTGTGACCCTGTGTAAATTATTTAACCCCACTTGTCTAGTCCTTATCACTCTTCTGCCTTGGAACTGATCCTTAGTACTGATTCTAAGACAGATGGGTAATGATTTAAAAAGAGAGAAAGAACATGAAATTCAAGCCCCATACTTTCTGAGGAGAAAACTGAGACTCATAGAGATAAAAGTGACTTGTCCAAGTCATATAGATGAGATGAACCAAAATCCTCTCTTTCTAAGCACAGTATCCTTTCCACCATAGTCCTCTGCTGTTATCTAGTTAAAAAACAATGGTGTTATGGGAATTAGAACCATGCCTAATCTGAAGGCTGAATCATGGGCATCTGTGCAACCTTGGGTCAATCACATTAATTCCTCTGAGCCTTAATTTCCTCAATAAGAATTCATGAAACACCTCCCCTCTCCCCCCAAAAAAGAATGGAACATTCATTTTTCTCAATAAAGTTTCTTATATGGAATACATTTTTTAAGAGGTAGGACTTGATCTATGCTCTACAGCATATCCCCAAAATCTTAGTTCAGTTTAAAGCTTCAGTAGCTTAACATTGCAAAAAGAATCTTAGGACACCCAATGTGTCACGCTCTTGGAACAATTTTAGTTAAAACTTCTGATTTATTGGGTTTGATAGGACATGAGTTCTTCTTTCAAACTGTATTTTTTCCTACAATGACTATATAGACTTCAAAATAATTTGACAGAAATGGTTTACATATGGGAATAGATAATGAGAATAGATAGATAGGCTGCCCCCCAACTGACAGACAGATAGACAGACAGATAGAAAAGAGAGAGAGATGGATAGATGGATGGATAGAGACAGACAGACAGATAGATAGATAGATAGATAGATAGATAGATAGATAGATAGATAGAAATATAGTTGGAAATATAGAGATGATGGATGGTTGGATGGATGATTAGATGGATAGATAGACAGACAGACAGATAGATAGATAGATAGATAGATAGATAGATAGATAGATAGATAGATAGATAGATAGATAGATAGAGGCATGGATAGACAGATAGATAGATAGATAGATAGATAGATAGATAGATAGATAGATAGATAGATAGATGGATGGATAGATAGATAGATAGATAGATAGATAGATAGATAGATAGATAGATAGATAGATAGATAGATAGATAGATAGAAGTATGGATAGACAGACAGACAGACAGATAGATAGGTAGATAGATAGAATAGTCTAGATAGACTAGATAGATAAAGATAGATATAAACATATAAATATCTATATATAAAGTGCAAAACACCCTACATATATTTTTTCATTCAGTCCTCACAACAACCTTGTGAAGTAGGTGCTATGATTGTCCCCATTTCTCATATGAGGTAATTGTAGCTAAAATAGGTTAAGTAATTTGTCTAGGGTCACACAATTAACAAGTATCTAAAGCAGGATCTGAACTCACATCTTCCTAACTCCAAGGCCAGCTCTCTAGTCACAATATGTTTATCAAGTTTGGCGTTGTGTTCATTTACTTAGAACTACAAATAGATATTTCTGTGGTAACAGTGATGGTATCAAGCTTTCATTTACAACTTGATTCAAGAAACCATAATAAAGTTCAGACTCTGTGCAGGATACTACGCTAGATGCCGAGTTCCTTTCCTTAGAATCTTCCACTCTGTGTTCATGTTTGTGAAGCTATGTATAGTCCCAGCCAGGTGGCTCAGAGGATAGAGCACCAAGCCTATCCTCTGAGCCACTTGAGTTCAAATCCAGCCTCAGACACTTACTAGCTATGTAACTCTGGCCAAGTCATTTAACCTCTGTTTGCCCTAATCCACTGGAGAAGGAAATGGCAAACTATTCCAATATCTTTGCCAAGAAAACTCCATGGACAATATGGTCCACAGGATCACAAAGAATCTGACACAACTAAAATAATGAACAGCAATGGCCTCCAAGGCCTTATGTTCTTAAAAATAAATATCTTACTAAATTAATATTAAATTGATCCATTAATATACTCTTAAAAACAAATCTTATATCTAATGACAGAATCATCAGTTTAGAGCTAGAAGGATCCAGTTAGTCCAATCCAATTACAAAATGAAGAAACGGAGCTCAGAGAAGTTTATGTGATTTCTCCAAGGTTACAAAGGTGACTAATTTTAATCTATGTCCTTTGACTCAAAATTCTTTGCTTCACATTCTTTGCTTTTCAAAGAGAAACTAGATTTCAGAGTTAAAATGGTCCTTAGAAATTATCCACTTCTATCATCTAATCTTATAGATATGGATACTGGGACCAAGAGGCAAGAAATGATTACTCCTAGGTCTAGTAAGAAAGGTAGTAATTAGTTGTCCATGTGGGATTTAACTTTAGTTCTTTTGAGTGCAGATTAACTATGTTATCCAATCTAATCAACTGTATTAAGTTTCTGCTGTGTGTATACAAGACTGAGTAAACAAAGAAAAAACAAAAACCAATTCCTGTCCTGAAAGAGCTTATTAGGTAGATACAACACATAAAGAGATAAGTATATGCATAATAATTTGAGGAGGAAGGAGTAAGCATTATCAACTAAAGGGTTTGGGGGAAAGCTACTTATAAAAGAGAATCTGAGTAGAACTAAAGTTAATTTTAAGATATATTACAAAAGAAAAGGCAAGAAAATGGATCTGAACCAAGATGACTGAAAATAGCCCTTTCTTTATCCCTCCCTCCTTCCTTCCTTTGTTCTTTCCTTCCTTCCTTCCTCCCTTCCTTCTTTCCTACCTTCCTCCCTCCCTCCATTTCTTCCCTTCATTCCTTCCTTCCTTCCTCCCTCCATTTCCCTCTCTTCTTTTCTTCCTCCCTTCCTCCCTCCCTCCCTCCCTCCCTCCTTCCTTCCTTCCTGCTTTCCTTCCTTCCTTCCTTCCTTCCTTCCTTCCTTCCTTCCTTCCTTCCTTCCTTCCTTCCTTCCTTCCTTCCTTCCTTCCTTCCTTCCTTCCTTCCTTCCTTCCTGTCCTGTATTATTCTTTTTAATTGAATTTAACAACATCTCTTAGACACTTACAATACATACTATGCAGGTCCTGAGGATAAAAAGACAATAATGAAACCTGCCCACAGAGAGCTTACATTCTGATGTCCTCCTAAAGGGCATTTGCTCTTTAGCTGTGAGTTGTTCTATGGTTTTGTGTTCCTTCAGTAAGCAGGGGAAAATTTTTGCTTCAGAGGGGGCAAATATATGTTATCATTTCCCCAATAAACACATAGAGGAAAACATTAATGCCAAATTTAGTTTCAAATCCGTCGCTTCATGACAACCTAATACTAACTACCTTCCTTTCCTATCTTCACAGGCAGAACTGACATTTTGTACAGGAGACATTATTACTGTGTTTGGTGAAATTGATGAAGATGGATTTTATTATGTAAGTTACCCAGAGAGGTTATTCACCGCTTTGGGGTGTGTTTGTGTTGCCCCTAAGAGAGAAACTCATCTGAATGATAGAAAACCTACCAAACACATTGTGCTTGTGTTTTTAAGTTATGTCTGTATTTGTGTGTGTGAATATGTGACAGGCGTATGGGGTAATTACAGCGTTCATCTTGGAGCCAAGAAGAACTAAAATCATCTGCCTCTGACACTATCATCTGTGTGACCCTGGACAAGTCACACCAATATTCCTTATTTTAGGCAACTCTCTTAGACATGAAGTCCCAACTTGGGGATGGGCAGAGGAGAGAAAGAGAAAGATAGAGACAGAGAGACAGAGGAGAGGACAGAGAGTGTGTAGAGAATTCCTATTCATTAATATATCCTTTTTTTGGACCATGTTTTCTTTTGGAAGGTGGCTAATGTGAAAATGTTTTACATGACCACATTTTTAATCAATATCACATTGCTTGCTTTCTCAAGGAGAGGAGAGGGAAGGGGAGAATTTGGAACTCAAAATTTCAAAAAATAAATGTTAAAAAGTCTCATTTACATGTAATTGAGAAAATAAAAATTAAATTTAAAAAGATACTATATCCTTTGAAAAACTGAGAAATCTGAATATGTCTGTACTTGTATATGGATAAATGTCTATGTATATATCTTCAATTTTAATTCAAAATACATATTAAGCACTTACAATGTGCTAGCTGAGAGGCAGTGAAGTGTGATGGACAGAGAGCCAGGAAGACCTAGATTCCAGACTCTGACACATACACAGTCTCTCTGTGCCCCTCAGACCACCCTCTGTAGCCTGCAGAGAAGGTGCCAATCTTCACATTGGAGGGGATTTCCTACATTAAGAATCACAGGTTTGCTCCAATAACAACAACAAAGTGTGTCAGCCACAGTGTGCTAGATATCAGAGATATCAAGACAAAAATGAAAATGAGCCCTGCCCTCTAAGAGCTTATATTCAACTGGAGGACAAGGAGAAACAACTTTGTACATACCCTCATCAGTCAACACAAAATATAAAGAATTTACAGATTGGAAGAGGGACTCCACCTCTGATTTCATTGATGCTGAGTCTTCCCAGATGTCCCTCCATTGATGTAGTTATGAATGACTTCAAAGTGAGAGACAATTGCTTAATAACTCTTCTTCCAAAGTCTCATCATGGCCTTTTATGGTAAAGGAGGACAAAAGTATTGTTAAGTCTTTGTCCCTACATAGAATTCCTCTGTTCAGGTCTTAGACAGAACCACTAATATGCTTCTGGTCCATATTGGCAGTAAGCACATTCCCTTAACTTCAGTTGTCAATATGAATAATGAACAAAATGAAATTCCTTCCAAGGACAAATTAAAGGAATTAGTTTAGGTGCTTAAGTTGGGCAGAAGTCCTTACAGATACTCCTAATGTATAGACCCAGAAACGAGAGCAGCCAAGGCAGGAGAAGCCCAACCCCAGCTAGGCTAAGAGGGATCAAAATGATTCATTTCTCATTTTTCATCCACTGTATTAATCTGCTAGGCCATAGAAAAATCATGTTCTGTGTTGTAAGAACAATGCAAAATCTATGTATCTTTAACATAAAAATCAACACGTTTTATGTATATGAATCAGTTAAAAAACATTACAATTCTCACAATGATATAGCTAGCATTTATATAGTGCTTTAGAAAAACTACTTCATTTTTATCTTCACAGTAGCCTTGGGAAATTGTTATTGTCTTTATTTTACTGATTACTATTGTCATTTTACAGATTGTTATTATCTTAATTTTACTGATTATTATTGTCTTCATTTTACCGATTACTATTGTCTTCATTTTACTGGTTACTGTCTTCATTTTACTGATTACTGTCTTCATTTTACCGATTATGATTGTCTTCATTTTACCGATTACTGTCTTTATTTTACTGATTACGATTGTCTTCATTTTACCGATTACTGTCTTCATTTTACCGATTACTATTGTCTTCATTTTACCGATTATTGTCTTCATTTTACCGATTACTGTCTTCATTTTACCAATTACTATTGTCTTCATTTTACCAATTACTATCTTTATTTTACCGATTACGATTGTCTTCATTTTACCGATTACTGCCTTCATTTTACCGATTACTATTGTCTTCATTTTACTGATTACTGTCTTCATTTTACCGATTACTATTGTCTTCATTTTACCGATTACTATTGTCTTCATTTTACTGATTACTGTCATCATTTTACCGATTACTGTCTTCATTTTACCGATTACTGTCTTCATTTTACCGATTACTATTGTCTTCATTTTACTGATTACTGTCTTCATTTTACCGATTACTATTGTCTTCATTTTACCGATTACTATTGTCTTCATTTTACTGATTACTGTCATCATTTTACCGATTACTGTCTTCATTTTACTGATTACTGTCTTCATTTTACCGATTACTATTGTCTTCATTTTACTGATTACTGTCTTCATTTTACCGATTACTGTCTTTATTTTACCGATTACTATTGTCTTCATTTTACCGGTTACTATTGTCTTTATTTTACCGATTACTATTGTCTTCATTTTACCGATTACTGTCTTCATTTTACCTATTACTATTGTCTCCATTTTACTGATTACTATTGTCTTCATTTTACTGATTATTATTGTCTTCATCTTACTGATAAGCAGAGTGAGGCAGGCAGAAGCAGAAGACACAGATGTATCCACTGCACCACCTATATGCTCTCACCCTGAGCACTTACTGTGTACCAAACACCATGTTCAAGGCAGGGGAGCCAAAGAAAGAAGCAGGGACAATCTGTGACCTTACAGAGCTTACATTTTCTATGAGAAAGTTAATACATTAGAGAGTGGTGGCTTGGTTGGCATGTTATTTATTATAAAATAAGTAGTGCCTTCCACTAAAGTCTACCCCAATCCTATCACAAGGAACACTGATTCTTGACAGCTATGTCACTGGAGATCCATCAAGTCCACCAGGCAGTAACGGTTTGGAGTGGCAGCTCAAGGGTAGCCTGTCATCTCAGGACTAGCCTGGATAAAATTGGAGAGGCTTTTGACCTGAGGCTTGGCTACCAGGGGAGGAATATTTTTGTGACTTCAGAATTTCCTATAATTGTCTCATCTGTCACAAAGAGATTTTGACACATGTCAATGGAGGTTGTTGCCACACCAATGAAATCACACTCTCAGGTCCTTGAAGGAGTCAAGTGATTTATAAGCTTCTTAGACACATAATTATTTATTAAAGAAATTTATACACATCAGATAAAAGTCATTACTCTTAACGTTCACATTCATGTATGACTTGGTTCCACTTCACTTCTAATGCAAATAAACTGTTCAAATGACTATCTAGATGTGAAAGAGATACAAGTTTTCAAACAGAAGTCAACCAGTCTATCCACTGTCTTTTTTATATAAAAAACAAACAAACAAAAAAACAAAGTCCAGAAAAGTTAAGTGCTTTGCCCATAGTAACACAGACACTAAGTGGCCCTTGAGTGGCAGAGACTGTAATGTTTCTGGAATTGACCCATTTTCCTTTGGTGGTGGGGCTAGATGACCAGGAAGTCCTAATGGCTCCATAGGCATTTTTCATTCACATTTTTCAGATAAAAAATAATTGCTCTAAGTTAATGGGAATGAATTTATCAGATACTCAAAAATAATCAAACTTTTAAAAAGAGAGACTTTTAAAAACAAATGTAAATATAATCATGAGAGTCAGCATAGTGTAGTATATAAGGAGGTAGTGTGAGAGTCAGAAAAATTTGAGCTTAAGGCTGATTTGTGATGTATATGTGACCAGGTCACTTAATTCCTCAGTACCCCTGGATACCTCTCAAGACTTGAAGAAAACAAAAAATAATGTAAATAAGTTTTATTTTATATATATGTATATATATATAAATATATATATATTTGTTATATAAATAAGTTTTGTTTTCTTTTAAAGTATAAGTTAAAGACTAGTTGACTATCAGCACTGGTGGGAGTTTTTTCACCAGTATTACCCTATACTGATGAAATCACAGGCCTGGACCAAATATAAATACTATTGACAATAATGTTCCACTTGGCATGACAGGACTTTAAGAAAAATAAAAACTCAATTTTAGAAGATAGTAATTAATATCTTCCTTCTCTTCCCATATGCACATCTTCCTGTGTCATAGGGAGAGCTCAATGGACAAAAGGGCCTGGTTCCTTCAAACTTTCTGGAAGAAGTGCCTGATGACGTTGAAGTCTACCTTTCGGATACACCATCCCGTTATTCTCAAGATGCCCCAATGCGTACCAAGGCAAAAAGGGTAAGCAGTTGTATTACATATTTTTAATCTATGTTCCAGTCTTTCATAACACATTGTCTCATGCTTTTTTACACATGAACATTTTACACTTGGGGGCTGGGAGTGGGGTGGGGGAAATGTACCACTTAAAACATTGCAATATGTTTTTCTGCTAGTTGCTCAGTGTTGGTTTCTTACTGAATCTTAAATTTTTAAGCTATATTTTATTTGCTTTACCAAGCAGTTCCATTTTAATTCTATCTTGGTCGACTTATTCATAAGAGCTTCCCATGTCTTACGTAGACCATAAAACAGAAAGTATAATAGAACACAAGAGGATAATAGCTCTTCTTTCTAGAGAAAACCTAAATTTATTTGGTGAGCAAGGATTGCTATTTGCTTGTCTTCCATTAAGATTGTTCAGTCCCCTTTCTAACCTTAACATTAGTGTACTATTTCCAATATTTTTTTAAATCTGAGATTTCATTCGTGTTGAGTGTTTCATCTTTATTTTGTTTCATCACTTCAAGTTTTTCTATATTATATATTTTATATATATTTTTATTTCTTTGCTCATCTGCTTGGAAACAGAAGAAGAGTGTTCATTTCACACCTTAATAAGGCAATGTAGCCTTCACGTAAGTGAGCAACTGAAGATACCAATAAAGATACCAATTTAAGCTACCTTGCAATAACTAATGCAGAGGTATTAAGACTTAACTGTGGGATTCAGAAAAAGAAATATGTCTCAAAAAATAATTGGCCCCCAGATCTGAGGATGTTGCTTCTTCTCAGTTACGAAGTCTAACTGAATTTGTCATAAAACAAATTCTCTTAACGTCTATTCCTCACTACCATATAACAAATTCATGAAAAGGTCAACATTTGGAACATATTTCTTAATGAACAAAGCATTTCTGTCTAGGTAGAAAAGTGTTCCAATGTCTAAAGATTCTAAAAAGCAAAAGCTGCAGATTGCATTGTTAGCCAATCCCTGGGAAAAAATAAGCACAATCCATTACTTGGAAAGACTTTTTTATCCATCCCTCCAAAACAAATTCATAAGAAAGATTATGACTCACTGATAGTTTACTTCAGTTGGCCTGGAGTTGTCTCCTAACACTAGCAACCTCAAAGCCTGACTTGAACTACCTAAAAATGTTTTCATAGGTAGTTCGACTTCTGTATAACAAAACTGCAGAAATAAAGAAACAAATAAACCAACCTCTGGGAGACGCTGAATAGTGTTTGGTTTACCAATGCAATGTTAAGTGTCATGGATCACGCAGCTCAATGGATGAATGCATTAGGTTAAATACATGGTATCTTCAGGTGTACTTGGGATGCTTTACTAAGTTGTTTTCCATTAGAATTAGGCCTTGATTTTAAATCCAAGGAAGCTTGAAGCCCCTTTCTTTTCTGTGGAACAAGGAACATTTCGTATTGGAATAAGGGCTGGAATAAAACAATAAGGGCTCTGGGGAAGTAAATTTCATTATATTCATTAAAATATGAATCTTACTGTGTAGCTTCCTTGAAGCAAACAGTAACTCCAATGTACGATCAGAATAAATGACTTCCAGCAGTAAGGGTCAAGAACTGGTATTGCATTATACCTAAAATATACTGAATGGCTCTCAAGTCCTAAGCACGGAGAAAAATTCATCTTCACTTTGAAGTCTACAAAGCACACTCTCAAAACAATAAGGGCCTTTAAGCTTTCTTTGATTGCGATTAAGGTTCATTTTAGTTTTGTTTTGTTTTTTTCCAACCAATGTGCCATCTCTCTCCGATATATACATCTAGCACAGTAAGCTGTGCAAAATGGATTTTAAGGACATCAGAATTTTACATCATCAAATAGGTTTTTGGTTTGGTTTGGTTTGGTTTCAAATACGGTAGGAATGGAAACTTTTGCTCCCAAGATTCAGTTGCTGGGTACTTAGCCCATTGTACTTATCCTGGGCTAATTGCTGTGTTAATTTAAAAAAAATTTTTTTTTTCATTTGCCGAAATTTTCTTTTTTCTTATTTTTTTCTTTTGCCATGATTTTGGCAAAATGAAATATGGCAATTGTTCCGAACCATTAGGTCCCCAAAGCATGTGTCTTAACGCTTGGTGGCCGCTATACTTTGGGAGGTGATGCTTATATGTAATTTGCCTTTGGCGTATTTTAAATCACTAATAGAAGTGAGCCTCTTTGCCCCTTTTTTGGTGGGAGCTGGGACCCTAAGATATTGCCCCCACTGAGTTGATGTTGTTGGCTTTCAAACATTCAATAAACTGTCACAATATACCTAATAGGTTCCTCCTGAGAATACAGGTACGTCAAGGAGAGCACCATCCCCCACAGTCCATCTTCATTCTGGGTCACCTCCGTCAACTATGGGTTCTGGTAGTCCTGGGAGAGGCAGGGAAAGGGCCTCGAAAAAGAAAAAGGGTCTGCTTTCCAAAGGGAAGAAACTTCTGAGAAAGCTGGGCGCGGTGAAGTGACCCATGTACGTCTGGACGACTCGTAACGCCTGGCCTATGTAATTTCCTTTCATCCCAAACTAGGGCTTTCATGACTCACTCAAGTACTTTCTGAAACCATTTTTTTTTATTTTTTGCCCTTCCTTTCTGACACCAGTAGGGGAAAAAAAATACAATTTTGCACTATGGTCCACTTTAACCAACTGCAAGAGTAAAGTGGGCCTGTTCTTTCCAAGTCATTGTTGCCAATCTGCTCTGATTTTTCCAAAGTATGATTTTTGGGGAAGGGAAAACCATTAAAGGTCAGGTGGATGAAGAGCTACTGGGGTAGCCGCTGCCCACCTGGAGTATCTCATCTTTCTGCATTTGTTACCTGCCCTTAAAGGGATGACTTTCAAGTTTCTCCTTTTCCAAATGCTTGCCTCATGATGCGTAAATGTCACTTAACTATGGTCTTGAAATTCCTAGTTTATTCAGCCTTGATGTTCTGCCTTATAAAATGCACAGTGATTTGTACTGTCTAGTAAATATACAGTGTATACTTTGTATGTGTTCTACATTCAAATGTCTTCATTCTCATTGAAACCAGAGTTTGAAATCAAGTAACTTGTTATTGACTCTATTTGATGTTTGTAATTTGGGAAAAAAGAAAAGTTATTTCATTTGAATTTTATGTTAGACATTGGCCTGTGTTCGACTGATTGGGGGAAAAAAATAAATTACAAATACAAGCTAGAAATGAAATTCTCATGCCCTATCAGTCATTCAAAAAAATAAAATCAAAACATTGTAAAACCTACTTTGGGCTATTCTCCTCCATGCAATGTCCAAGTCCTCCAACCTGCTGGAAAGCAAGCGTTTTTGCCCCTTCCGTGTTTCTTCTGTAGCTGTGCAAGTTTCAGTTCATTCATTTTTCACTTTTTGGATGTCAGCGTGAAATACACGGAAATGGGCTCATCAGTGAGGTGTCACACGTGTGTGTCTAAACTGCTACATACCAGGCACAAAAGGCACAAGGAAGGTATTCTAAATTTCTGAGCCCCATCTGCTTCCATGCCCATTTTTCAGTATTGGCATCTGCTGAACAAAAGCGGTCTTACCAGTTGCTGGCCAATCTATTTGGTCATAACTATTTTGTAACTCTTGTCCCCTTGAAAATTGTTTTTACTGTTTATACATACTTTTCAGACTGCCTTTCTTTTGTAATTTATGAAAGGTTTATAAATGATCAAAGCTTCCCCCCATTGTGTCTTCAAAGAACTCGACTGTAAATTATTGTAAAAAAAAAAAGCGATTATTTGTGTGTGCTAGATGTATGAAATTTAAGACAACTACTGGCCTAAACTTGTGGTTAAATATTGTGTGGGTGTGTGCATGTGTACAGTTCATGTAAAATATTTTATGTAAATAAAATATTTGATATTTTATAGAATGTTGAGATATTTCTTTGTGTTGTTAGAGGCACCACAGTTAATGCTGTATAACTAAGTCATGTACATAATCACACACAACAAAGGAAAGGAAATGCTCTTCCTGCAAGTAGGAGGGACTCTGAGTATTTCTAGTGTAAAGATTAAAATTTAGGGAACTGAGGCAGGTAGAAATTAGTTTCTCTCTGCAAGGAGTATCATATTTTAGAGGTTTATTAAAGGTTAAGAATTAAAGAAAATACAAGAGAAGCCTTCTGTCTCCCCTCTTCTTCTGTCTCCACCAATCTCTCCTTCACACAGCTACCAAAGTAATTTTCCTTAAGGAAAGATCTAACCATATTACTTCCCTACTCAACAAATACTGGCTTTTCCTTCTTGCTTCAAGGATTAAATATAAACTCCTTATTTGACATGTAAAACCTTTCACAGCCTGGCCTAACCCTATATTTCTAGGCTTATCAAAAATTCTCTTCCATTTATTTATTCATTATTTTTTTAAACCCTTACTTTCTGTCTTAGAATCAAAACTGTGTATTGGTTCCAAGGCAGAAGAGCGATAAGGTCTAGGCAATGGGGGTCAAGTGACTTGTCCAGGGTCACACAGCTAGGAAATGTCTGAGACCAGATTTGAACCCGGGATCTCCTATCTCTAGGCCTGGCTTCTCAATCCACTGAGCCGCCCACCTGCCCCCTACACTTCCCTTAAGATACACATTATAATGCTTAGTGGCTAAGTGCTGGAGAGATAGGAAAAAGAAAGTTAGACAGTCCCTGCCCTCAAGGAGCTCATAATCTGCTTCTTAGAATCCTCCTTGCCTTTGATGCTCCGCCTAAGTGCTACCTTAGAGAAGCTTTTCATGGTCCTCCCAATAGCTACAACTTCCTTCTAAAATTACCTGACTTTTTCAATAGTTTTTGTGAACTTTAATGATGACAAAGAGCAAAACAGAAGTAATATGCATAACTTTATTTAACTATAATCTCAGCTTAGTCTCAAATACAGCTGCCACTATTATCTTCTCATGACTTTAATATACATTTACAGAAAAAAGTCATGTTTGGGGGCTTTTTTTTAAACAGCAATTCAAGACAAAGTAGGTAGGACCGCTGTGCCTTTCAAGTGTTGATTTGTCTTTATTTAAGTTCACCAGTGTAAATGAATCACAATATTGACATTTTAAACATTTTCAAACATTAATCCATGGAAGCCCATTACCTAATCTGAGAAAACTATAAACCTCGGGTTAAAGACAGGTATATTCACATACTGTCTCTCTCTCTCTCTCTCTCTATATATATATATATATATATATTTTTTTTTTTCTATGAGAAAGTTCTTTTATACATCTTAAGCACTCTGTGTTGATTACTCCAGTGCATTTGATTGTTACACTTGAGGTAGGGAGATTGTGAGGAGATCAATAATAGTAAGAAGTACTTGATGCTTCTTGTGTCAGAATTGGAAACATGTTCATTTCCTTTCTCTACTTTATTCAGTCTAAGGACCTGTGGCTTGATGTGGATGTGGAGGGGATTGCTCAGTCTTTTTCTTTGCAGCTAGCAAGTCAGTTCAAAAACAAAGGATGGGGAACGGGGGATGAGAAACCAGGCAATAAGGGGAAAGAGTATTTGTCTTCCCTCACCTTCATGACACTGAGAATATACAGTGCTGTGTTTTAATATAAGATTGACATGTTTTACTGTTAGTATTTTTACAAAGATTAACAAATCAGAAAACTATGGTTTCTCTATTTTTCCTGGAAAATGGAATTGGATGCTTTAGAGAAATTAGATGGTGGAATCATCCCTATTTTTAAGACAACAATGTTTATAAATCCACTTCTTAGGTTAAATAGCAAAGGAAATATAGGATTCAGAGATGAATATCAACAAAGACTAGGAACAAATTAACGTCCTAAACTGATTCTTCTATCATCTGATTCAAAGAGAATAACACACCACCTGCTTTTAAATAAAACATGCAAAGTAAAACATTTAACAAAACAAATTGAGAATGTGCTAATTCTACATTGTTAACAGCAAAAATGTAGCTAGAAGAATTTCGTACCTCGATTCTACATCACAATCTTAGATATGGCTTTTCCCCCATCTGCCAGGCTCTCTGGGTCTCACTCTATATATCAGCTGCTTCCCTTACTTGGGGATGGTTCTTCTTTGCAGTACTATTATTCTGTTGCAGAAGAATTCTCCCCTAAGCCAGTGCCTTTTCAAATAGTGTTTATCAATCAGTACATAGAAACTCCATCTCCCCCTTAAGTACCTTCCTGTTCTGCATCCCATGAAAAAAAACAAAAAACTATTGTAATGGCCATGAAAAAGGAGAAGCCAAGATTCTTCTGAAAATCTCCATCTGTGAAAGAAGTCCAGAAGATCTGCTATTTAAAGGTAATAAAGACGATCTGACAGTTGGCTACTGGGACGGTCATGAATACTCTGGCCAACCAGGAAAGCCAGTTTGTGGGCATACTGGCATGGAGCTGGGACTCGAATGACACCCTTTTAGTGGAGGAAAAAAAATCAACATTTAGTTTGCTGACCATATAGCCCTTTCAATGTTAAATAAAAGCTTATTGAGAAATGAGTCTGTCAGCAAGCATTTATTAAGCATCTACAAAATGTTGGTTTGAAAAAAACACTTTCCTAGTTTAATCTTGTTGGCATTGGTAATTCTTTTCAGCAGCAGCAATTTGCTACAAAGTGGCCCTCTATAGATCAATCCTAGGGTGCAGACAGATCCAGAGAGTCCAGGTGACACAATATGACTGAGCATTTGAACCCAAGTCTTCATAATCCCAAATTACAGCCTTTCCCAGGGGATGAATCTGCTCTCTATATATCTATTAAGTATATAAGTATTTATATTTTGCCTTCCCCATTAGAAAAGGAGTTTCTGTCTTTTTTAAAATCTTTATTAGTTAGCATGGTCAAGTACATAAAAATCTCTCAATAATTGCTTGACTGACTTTTTGACAACATTCTTTCTCATAAATTAGATTTACATATAAATTAGATCCCAATATAACAAGCATTCTTTTTTTTTTTAATCCATACCTTCCATCTTGGAGTCAATACTGTGTATTGGCTCCAAGGCAGAAGAGTGGTAAGGGCTAGGCAATGGGGGTGAAGTGACTTGCCCAGGGTCACACAGCTGGGAAGTGTCTGAGGCCAGATTTGAACCTAGGACCTCCCATCTCTAGGCCTGACTCTCAATCCACTGGGCCACCCAGCTGCCCCCTATAACAAAGATTCTTAACAATTTTTGAGTCCTAGATCTCATTGGCAATCTGAAGAAGTCTATGACTGCCTTCTCAGAATAAGGTTTTTAAATACATAAAATTAAAGATGTATAATTACAAAGGAAACCAAAGTTTACTGAAAATAAAAATATAATTTTTCCCAATCCAAATTCATATGCCTCCATCCACCAAATTTTATCCTGAGGGGTCTATGGACCTCTTACACTGTGATAGTAGAAATACAGAAGCAAAACAACTGCTTGATCACATGGGTCGATGGGGATATAACTGGGGATGTAGACTCTAAGTGATCACCCTGGTGCAAATATCAGTAATATGGAAATAGATCTTGATCAATGACGCATGTAAAACCCAGTGGAATTGTGCATTGGCTACGGAATAGGGGTGGGGGAGGAGAGGGAAAGAGCATGAATCATGTAACCATGGAAAAATATTCTAAATTAATTATATAAATAAACTTAATTTTTTTTAAAAGAAAAATACTTACTGTCCAGTTATAATACATGTAGCATAGCTTGTAAGTTAAGCATTGTATTTGGTCAGGGGTTAAGGTGGTATTATCAAAGACTACATTATAATGTGTCGGCGTCACAGTACCTGCCCTTACAGCCTGGCTTATGATAAAGAAGTCATACCTGTAATTACAGAACACAAAAAGTCATCTATTAGAAAACTGAGGTGTCAACAAGGCTCATTAATATATATATATATACACATATATATCATGAAAGCTCTTAATTCAAAACTATTAACTGTTATTTTAATGCCTTTCAAGTATTTGGAATCAAGAAGCATGGGTTATTAGGCTTAGACAATAAAAAATGTCAAAATTGCTGACAAAGGAATTATTTTACTCCTTAGATTTCAAATCTCATTCTCTGCTTTTGCAATACTCTTTAGAAGAGTAGCCAGATATTCAGTCAGCCAATAAATGTTTTAAGTGCTTAATATATGCCAAGAGTTGTGTTAGATGCTGAGTATACAAATATGGAAGAAAAAAAGGCGATTCCTGTCCTCAAGGAGCTGGCAATCCAAAGTGAGAAGACAAAACAGAAAAGGAAGCTGAAAAGAGAGGAAAGGGGAAGGGAAGAGAGGATCACAAAAGGATTAGTACTAGAAAATAGGAATCTCAAGTTGAAGAGTTGATTGTTAGGTAAGTTTAAAGACATTCTATTGAATAATGCTCTTCCTAGGAATGTGTTATTAGAAAACAGAATTCCACATATGAATTTATCAATTATTGTGCAGAAACAGCAATGAAATCATTTTTAATTATTTTTATTTATTAGAACCACCTACTATATCTTATGAAGAACTAACCATCATGGATAGCCGGGGGGTGGGGGGGAAACTGTATCATCTAAGTGAAATTTTAAAACACAAAACAGTTTTGAAGGATTTAGGGGCTTTTATAAATAATAATGTAGAATCAGTTTTTAAATTCCCACAACAGAAAGCTAACAGGAGAGTACTACTGTCATCACTAGTGCTAAACCTGAAAGAGGTGCCATTTTAATAAGCATAATTTGTATAAGGGTAAGAAATAAAGTGTGGAGATCACATGTCAGATTAAAGACAACATATTTATTGGGAAAAGATTCCATAGAATGGGCTTCTTGCCAAATTATGGCTGACTTAAAACTGTAGAGCTTGTCAAAAATCAACAAAAACAATCTGTGACAAGCTATTGGCTACATAGAAATTACAAGAGAATTACATATTTTGTTATTATTTTTAAGTTGTCCTACATATCCTTTATAGCAGTAAAATAAACTCATGTACATGCACATATGTATACTTTTTTTCTGGAGAATTGTTTGTTAAACCTTTACCAGCACACCAAAGATTATTAACTTCACAAAAGTGTGAGAATCAGGTAAGGGGAAAAAAAAACCCTGTGTAAAAAGATGACATAAATCCAAGTGAACCACATCGTTTTGAGAGCATTTTTAGATGAAATTGAAGGATGAATAAAATTAAGTCAATCCGGCAGTGTTGTGTGTGCGTTTTGCTTTTTTGTAGGATCTGTTCTCATAGGCAGCACATTTGGATCCTATCACTTTGAATACATCCAATATCAAAGGTATGAAAAATGTTCTTGAGTGGGGCAGTTGACCATATGTTGTATGTACATACATTAGTGTGTATTTTAGGTATACATATGCTATATATTCTATACATGTGTGATCATTAGATATAAATAAATACATTATTAGTCTGGGTCTCCCCATCTGACCCAGGCTGGAAGCCTGGAGTGGGATAGGACCCACATGTAACCATTAGCAATATAGGAATTTTGACCTGCTCTATTTTTTCCCTAGATGGTTTATCCCTTCCTGGACAACCTGGTATACCCTTCCCCCTATTCTACCTGCTTACCATTTTTGGTACAAACTTAGTGAGAATCCCTGTTTAGCTCACAATAATTCAGAACTCTGCTCAGCCTCCCAGAGCAAAATACAAGCCTTGACCACTACCTTTGGCCCTTCTATGTCTACAGGTAAGTCTATGGAATGGCTTTAAAAGGATTATGGGGGCTGAATTCTAAAACTCTGTCAGAGAAATATTCAGAGGGTACCAGAAAGTCCCTAGGCATTGCTTTTACCAAAGAGATGACCCATATGCTTTCCTCAACTCTAAAGAAAATCTATGAGACTGAAATATACTGCACACACATTTGAGATTCTTACATAAGATTCTACGGATTCTCCTGGGCTACACATGTTTTAACTAATATTTTTGAATTTCCTATCTGACTCCATTTATTTATTTCAAAATAAATATTTTAATATTATTAATAAATCACTTATTCTTTAAAGTTGGGTTTCCCTATCTTGTTCAGTGGCTACACATGGCCAGATCCCACTTATCAGCACAGAAGCTTTGACCTGCTCCATTTTCAATCTGGCCATAGCTCTGTGAGCTCACCCTCACTTGAGAGGTTCACCATAGTGATGTGAGACTTAGTAAGAACATATGGACAGGCTTAGCCCATTCAAGCCCAGAACACCGAAGTTCAAGGGATCTGCCAGCCTCTCTGATAGCAAGAATTACAGGCATGTGCCACCATAATTGGTAGAATTCATGTTCCCAAGAATATTATTTTGCAAATCATGCAATAAGAAGAGAAAAATAGATATATTCCTCCAAATGTAAGTAGCTTAATAGTAAACCCCAGTAACATTGCCTTGGCCAAGTGCTACAGATGGATAATGAATTGCTCCTAGAAAGGAGTTGGGCACAATTCCATTGTGGGGAATACAGTGGTTTTAATGATCCTACATTATTCCTCTTGAGTGGTTGTGTCTTTTACCAAATATTCTTTAAATTTTTTCTTTCAATTGCTTCTCATAAAAGGAAATATTGCTCATAATTTTCCATCCTTTTCTAGTAGCTTTTACAAAGTTTTGTCTTCCAAGCTGCTCCTGCCTTTCATTGCTATATTTCTTTCTTGTCAAAGAGATCAGGTGTTTACTGATTCTGCTGGTTTTTAGGTCATTTTGGCTTCTTTTTGGTAATTAATTTACATTGGTTATACCTTTGTATAAATGTTTTATAATCAGCATATGTATCCATTCCCCCACCCATTTCCCGCTTTTTCCGTGATCAATAACTTATTTAAGTAGCTCATGTTGGTGCTATCTTACTTGTACTCCACATATTACTCATTTTCTTTCTTCTAGTTTTATGCCATTTTTTGACCTTTGCTCTAACATGTCAGTAGACTGACTGCCCCGACAGCTAATTCAGGAATGACTTCTACAATGACCCATGGAGTGACCACTGAACTTCCAGTCTAAAAAAGATAGGGTGATTCAATCTAAAAAAAACCCTCAAAATAAGCAAACAAAAAACACAAGTCATCTCCTGTCTGTTAATACATAACCAATTGTGTGTGTGTGTGTGTGTGTGTGTTGTTTTTGGTGTCCAACATTTTTGAGCCCAATTCTCAAAAATGTTGGACACCAAAAAACAACATTCATCATAAAGTAGGTAAAGTAGCCAGCATACTTAGCTAAGCCAATCACAGCAGGCTTTGGCAAGGCCCATATTAGAGAAAGAGTTCATGAAATTTTAAATCTATAAAGAGCACTCAATATGTATAATGCTCAAATTGGAGCTTTTCAAATCTTTAGTTTTATTTCCCTATTACCATCCTGGATTACCAGCAAAGAATTTTTCACAATGGTCAAAGGAAATAAAATTTAAAAGACTTAAAGAAATAATACAATCCAAAGCTAAAACAAGGTGATGACATATCAGTTGACTCATTATTTTCATATCCATTACGCCCATGGATAATACTAGGTAAAGAAAAGGAAGTAACACCTAAGAATTTCTTTAAAAAAAAAAAAGATATAAATTGGATCTCATTAGGTCTGAAAGAACAAATTAACCATAGTCACTCAGTTGGTCAACTAGTATTTATTAAGGACCTACTATGTGCCAGGCACTTTGCTAAGCAAGTGAAAAAAAACTTTAAAATTTCACATGTCCCAAGTATAGGAATCAGATAACTCTGAATTTTATAAATTTATTGCACACTAAATGGCAGAAATAGTACTCAAATAAAATTATAGAGACAGAAATCAAGGCATGAGAATGAGTCCACCTACTTTACTGAAACCCCATCTTCTCTCTATTTTTAAAATTAAACTTACCATTCAGGTCTGGTAACCCCTACATCAATGACTGTCCCAGCACTTGGATTATCAAGGTGTCCATTTAGCTCTAAAAAAAATCTGGCATTCACTCGTTTCTTCACAATGATGATTACAAGTCTTGGGGTTAAAAGATAAGAGATGATACATTTCATTTACATGTCCTTGAAGTCACATCTTCAAAGCTACTATAATTTCAAGGGAGTTGAGTCATTTGGAAAGTCTCACATGCTTCATTTAAAAGAAAAAATATGTAAGACCTCACTCTCCACCCCCAATCCCAGTGTCAGGGAATATATTGCCTTAGGGAGCATCTGGACTCAAAAGGATCAAGATGAGGATGGGAGAGGGGAGGGGCGACTACAAAATCACTGCTTTAAAAATAAGCAAAACTCTCTTGGGGATTTAGTAGATTGAAAGCTCAGCAGGGTCAGTATGAATCTGTAATCAAAAATAATCGTTGGCTATATTGAGAAACATGCCCAGACCAATGGAGGTGAGAATCTTAACTGTTTTCTACCCAAGGCAGACATCTGAAATAATGATTTTAAGTCTGGGTGATATATTTTGGGCAGAATATTGGGATACCAAAGGCTAGTTAACAGGTCAACAAGAATGGGGAAGTGTTTGGGGATTCAAGCTGTATTAGAACTGGTTAATGAACTAAGGTTGTTTAGGTTGCAGAAAATAAAACTTAATTATCACGGTTTTTCCCCTTCCTTTAAATAACTAAAAAGCAATACCACAGAAGAGGAATTAGGCTGGTTCTTTTTGGCTTTGAAAATATTGCAAAGAAATAGATTTGTAATTTGCTTAATTGGGGTGGTGGTCTTTAATGTTGTAGGGAATAACCACATGGATGAGATAAGATAATTAATTCACTGGAATATTGGTGTGTTATTTCCCTACCACCATAAGCCCTAATTGCACCTGCTAGACAAGATTTCTTTGGAAATTTCCTTTCTACCTCATTCAACTATTCTTAATATTTTGACATATCATGGGCCCTTTGGCCAGTATGGTGAAACCTATGGATAGACAAGAATAATTTTTAAATGCATAAAATAAAACATAAAAGATTTCAAAGGAAGTTACTTTCATTAAAATAAAAATATAATTATTTCCAAGACCTTTAAATTCATCCCCTTGGGAGCCTATGGAGCCCAGGCTGAGACTTTGATGAAGGGGAGCTTTAAAGATGAGATATAATAGTTGTTTTAATGCTCACTTTATAATTCACATGTGCTTACTTGTAAGAATAATTACGAAGAGAATTTAGACATTGCAATATCTGTGGTACTTCATAATCCACCATGGTTTGAAGTTGACCATCTCCTACACCATCCCGATAGACAAATATATACTTAGGTAATGGGCACTGTTTATTGTTATTCTCCCAGGCCTTTAATGCATCTGGAAAACATATCAAGAAAATTAAGATGAACTGTAACCTTAAAAAAAATATTTAGTTTCAATTGCGTGGCAACATTTTCAGTGTTGGAGCTCGTAACAATGCTCCATTTAAACTAACCTTTCCAATGAAATATGAGTAACTGGGTAGTGTGGAACTTACTTTCCAAGCAAAATTTGAGTCCATCTAAAAATTCCTGCCCTGGGTTTTGAAGGCGACAGCAAGAGTACCACCTGTTAAGGGGGAAAGAATCAAATCTGCATGACCTTGATTTTTCTATATCATAATAATGATAGTTATTATAATTTAATAATAGATACTATTCCAAATCATGATATAACAATGATGGTAATTAGTATAAGTAATATTTATAATTTATATGGGACTTTAAGGTATATTATATATGTACATATATATGTTAAGCTTTAACAGCTTTAAACTATGCTAAGTCTTTTGGGACAACCTATATTATCTCTTTCAGTCTGTATTATCATCTGATGAGGTAAGTGCTATTACTATTTCTGTTTTAGAGATGAGCATCTGAGGCTTATAGAGTATATAAGTGGCTTGCCTGGGATCATATAACTAATAAAAAGTATGAGACAAGTTTCAAACTCCAATCTTCCTGTTTGTGTCCAGCATCATATCGATAGCATCACTCAGCTGCCCTCACATGAGATGCTCTCTCTTCCCCATTACTCGAGCCTCTCTTTGTTCATATTTCATTCTTCGGGATATTCTCCTTACACATATTCCAGTATCTCTCCCTCCTCCCCCCATATTTCTTCGCTTTGGTGTCTCTGCTGCCCTCCCCAAATCATCTGTGTGACTGAAACCTTTCTGATTGGGGAGGACTTGTCAGAAACTTTGACTATGCCCAAGTAGGTTACCTCATTTTTATGAGGAGGCATCCAAATAGTGAATGGGAACATGCTGAGAGGTGCTTTTTCAATGGACTTCCAAGTTAGCAAGAAAAGCCATAATGATCTATCTGTCTTTGGGAAAGGTCTAACTTATCTGGAATGAGGAAAGTCTACAACTGCCACTGAACACAGACAGCATCCTATTTTATATGTTTACATTCACTGGTATTGCCTTTTGAGGAAAAAAGATCACTACTAGCCACATTTCTCTATTTCAATCATACATCAAGCATTTATTAAATAGCAGTTAGATGGAACAGTGAGTAGATAGAGCACTGTACCCAAGTCAGGAAGACTCGAGTTCAATCCAACCTCAGACACAGATTAGTTTTACAACATCCCACTGGGCAAGTCACTTAACAACTGCCTGCCTCAGTTTGCCCAACCATAAAGTGGGGATAATAATGGGGTTCTACATTCTACATGAATAAAAATGGGGATAATAATAATGTAGGGTTCTACATCAGGACTGTCACAGTATCAACTGAGATAAAGGGTGACATATGAGGAAAAGCAAGAAGACCAGTTTGGATGACCATAGAGACTGAGAAGGGGAGCAGATAGGCAGAATGATGCCAATACAATGGATAGAACATTGGACTTGAAGTCAGCAAGAATATGAGTTTGAACCCTGCCCTCATATACTTCCTAGCTTTGTGACCCTAGGCAAATCACTGTAGTTCTGTAAGATTCCATTTCTTAATCCATAAAATGAGGTTAATAATAATTCAGATCCTCAAGGGTTATTGTGAAGATTGGGTCAAAAGAGGTAATATATATAAAGTGCTTTGCAAGCATTAAAGCATTATATAAATGTGAGCTATTATAATTACTATCATTAGGATTACTGTTCAGTTTCAAATCCTACCTCTGACACATACTAAATACATGACTGTGGGTAAGTCATTTAATCTCTCAGTCCCTGCCATCCCACCCCTATCCACTCCAAAGGCAACTCTCCAAGACTCAATTTCAGGTAGACAATTATTACTTAGTGATGGAAAAAGTTTCCACATGGTAAGTTTAGAGAGAGAGACAGAGAGAGAGAGAAAGGGAGGGAGATGGGGGAGAGGGAGAGGGAGAGAGAGGAAGGAAGAGAGAGAGAAAAAGAGAGGGAAGGAAGGAAGAGAGAGAAAGAGAAAGAAAGAGAAAGAGAGAGAGAGAAAGAGAGAAAAAGAGAGAGAGAAAGCGAGAGAGAGAGAGAAAGAGAGAGAGAAAGAAAGAGAGAGAGAAAGAAAGAAAGAGAGAAAGAGAGAGAAAGAGAGAGAGAGAAAGAGAGAGAAAGAGAGAGAGAGAGAAAGAGAGAGAGAGAAAGAGAGAAAGAGAGAGAGAAAGAGAGAGAGGAAGAGAGAGAGGAAGAGAGAGAGAGAGAGAGAGAGAGAGAGAGAGAGAGAGAGAGAAAGAAAGAAAGAAAATCCTTCCCATCCCCAAAGATTGCATTCTTCATTTTCACCACATCCAACAATGTCACTAGAAGGGAAGATAGAAATATTTTTTAAGTAAGTCTTTATTCAGAGCTTTTGTTCCCAGTAACCCTTCCCCACCTCTTCTCAGAGAGTTGCACCATTTAACAAACAGTATTTTTAAGAAAATCAGCATTACGGATAAATACATCAGGAAAAGTTTGAAAATATGTGCAATATGCCACACTTGTGGCATCCAACCTCTATAAATAAGATAAATAAATATGATAGAGTATGTCGGTGAAGACACTTCCAGTGAAAGTTAGCGAACAAGTAAAATAAGGAAAGAGATCTAGGTCATTGAAAAAAAAATCTAATCTTGCATTAGTGACATTTAAGTTTCTAGAAATCCTTGGTCTTTGCCCCAAATAAAACTCAGACTAAAAAGTTTTGTAAAATTCATTCTATATCTACCAAATCCTACTCACTTCGTCAATGTTGAATCCATGCTAGCAACAAATCCTGCGACTGATTTAAGTTTCGATGTAGTGTCATGATAACAATCAATTCCAACGAACATAGCATCTGTGAGCTTAAATGCGGGGGAAAAAGCATCCATTCAAAAACATACAAGAAAAACAATACATGGAAAAATCAAGAAATTTTCCTTAAAACCTAAGAATATAAGTCTTGAATGATTTACAATTAGAGAACTTAAGGGAGATTTCCACTGATACCACACAAACATAGATACTTATTATAGAATATAAAAGTGTTGAGTTGCCTACAATATTACCTGGTGTCAGGCACTACATGAATGCATGACAGGAAGACCATCTACTTGATTGGCTTGCTTAGATATAGGACCTTCACTTCTAAACAAATTTCTATGTTTCCTGAAGAAAATTCCTAAATTCCGTCAATACCATGGCTCAGAAGTATTATTAAAACTTTTAAAGTATATCTATTCTACAACCAAAAATGACAATTTGTAAGTATTTACAAAATGGCATTTCCAAAAAAGAGATATTCTAATAAAGTACAACTTACAGAGACAGAAACCTTCCAAAGATGTCCTCCAATCTTGCAGTTCATTTGTAGGGCCAATTTGGTAACAATTCCCTTGAGAATGTTGGACCTCTTTAAGGTTTCATCTAGTATGCACTGACTTGGAACTGGGCACTCAATACATAGGTATTTTTTTATAGCATCATACTTGGATTTTTGATTCCCGGACAGCAGACAAACAACCTTAAAAACAAGATAGCTCCCTTCACCAAGAGTTATTAAATAAATACATTTAGTGCCTATTATATACAACACACTATGCAATGCACTAGAGAGAGGAAGGAAGGTGAAATAAAGACTATCACCTGCCTTGAGGAATTTATGTGCTACTGGAAGAACATTGGCTTAGAAGAGATATGGAAATACAATTTAATTTGGCTAACGAGAGCACACCAATAACCAGGAAGATCAGGGAAGGCTTCCAGGAGGAAGCTGAACCTAATATAAGTGCAAAAGAAATTAAGGAATCTAACATGTAGATATAAGAAGGAAATCCAAGGCTGGCATGAAGGGTGGCCTGTGCCATCCTGTGCATGAGGGCATAAAGAGAATGCAATGAGTAGAGATGGTGTAGAACTAATGAAGATGATAGTGTCCTCAAAAAAAATAAGAAATATGAGAGGAAGGAAAGGTTTAAGGGGGAAGAAAATGAATTGATTTAGACATTAAGGTTGAGATGCCAGGGACATCTGGGTAGCTCAGTGGATTGAGAGCCAGGCCTAGAGATGGGAGGTCCTGGGTTCAAATTTGGCCTCAGACACTTCCCAGCTGGGTGACCCTAGGCAAGTCACTTAACCCCCATTGCCTAGCCCTTACCATGCTTCTGCCTTGGAGCCAATATACAGTATTAATTCCAAGATGGAAGGTATGGGTTTAAAAGAAAAAGATTGAGATGCCTATGAGATATCCATTTGGAGATGTTCAACAATTATGGCTCAAGAAAGACATGAGAACTAGATATATAGCTCTGAGAGTAGTCTGCATAATCTCACTCATGGAAAATGACGATTCAACAGGGCTACTAATTAAGTGCCTACTATATCTTTGGCACTGTGATAGATTCTGAGAATAAACCAACAAAAGCAAAATAATCTCTATCCTTAAGAAGTGTTTATGTCAGACTATATCAAATTTCCTCTCCTCTATCACAAAATCTAGGAGTGAGGGTCATTTCCTCCCAGGGTTTCCATCACTTCTGCCTCAACATTTCTCACATTCTTGCAGGACCAGACCATATTTTGCCATCAACTTCCATTTCCTGCACTTGCTTCCATCTTCTTTACATGTATTTTAAAAATCTATACTGATTAATGAGTGCCTTGTATATCCTCAATCACTTCAGGAAACTCCTACTTTTCTCCAATTTTATTCTTGAAATTTAGGAAACAAATTGCCATTTGACTTCAAAACCAAGAACTCTGTAACATCATACTGCCTTCAACTATGTAAAAAGACACACAGAAGGACTTACTTGTTTTAGCAGGCTCACGACCACAGGAGATGGTAGGCAACAAGTAGAAATGGAAAGGCAAATTTAAGCTTGATTTAAGGAAAACCTTTCCCCAAGTCTTATTCCAATGGCTCACCATGACTTGGAAGTGGCTTTGGACATATTCTAACTGAGATGAATGGCTTAAAGGAGGAGGGGACTTACAATAGATCAATGTCTATAAGTGGAAGATCAGATTAGGTAAATTCAGAAAGGACCATCACCAGATTGATATGCTAGTGGAATTTTGACTACAACTCCCAAAGACAATGTACTTAAATAGAGATGAGTTAAGACAGTTAAGGTTCATATTGATATTAGTGTGGATGAAATTACAGAGCCTAGACATATTAAGGAAAAAACCTTAAAACCATGAAATCTCTCCAAGAGTAGAAAAGGCTGCCTCTGGAGTTAAGGAATTCTATTAAAGCCAATATTTGAGCAGACATTATTTTGCCCTACTTGTCAAGGATCATACAATCAAGAATGTAGAGACATCAGAGACCATGCAGGTCATCTAGAGCAGTTTTACATGTTTTACAGTTTCAGAAAGGCTTTGTGATTTGGCTGAGGTCACAGAGGAAGTGGCAGAACAAGGACTCAAAACAGTCTTTTGACTTCAAATTCAGCACTGTCTCCATTGCACCACTTCACCTCTCACATTAGAGAAGTCTTGTTGAGGTACAGATTGTATTCAATGACCTGAAATCTCTTTCCATTTCTCCAGAAACATCTTGAGATAAAAATTACCCAAGAGTCCATGGATTAAGTACTGCTTTCAGTTACCAAATCAACAATGCAGAGATAGTTGTCTGCAGAATTTTTACACTCAGAGAACAGGTTCAACTGTGTCCAAAAAACAAAACAAAACCCTCAAAGAATATGAATATGTAAGCAATGGAAAGAAACAGAATTCTATAGAAAGCAGAGAGAGAAAAGAAAAGGAGATATGTCTGAAAAGAACAGGAAGGGGAAGATAAGGGCATCTTTCAACTAATCAAAACAGGAGTTGTGGCTTCTTTCTCTGCCTTGATTCAAGAGCAATGCCTCCAAATAAAGACTGGAGCAGCGTGTTCTTTTTTATCACAGGGGCAGCAAGAATCCCAAGCTCAAAATTCTCCTGCTACAGTCCCCAGTTTGGTCAAAAATGACATATGTGCATCTCTAAGAATATTCTTGTAATTCTAATTGTTCTCTTCTCAAGATAATTTTATACAAGTTTTTTGGCAAGCATTTCCATCAGCAGATACAAGTTTTGGGAAGCACTGATTGCTACAATAAAGAAAAATATAATAACTATCATGTTACAAAACCCAAGGTTTTCAAAACTCCTTTGGTTCATAGTGTTCCTGGCAACAAACCCCAAATGTCCTAGTTAGATATCCTTTTATGTTTAATCTGTTCTAAACCTTTCCTTAATATCTCAAAGCAATTCAGGTGCTGAGTAATAACAATGGCTTGATTAAATACATATGCAACATTCAGTTAATATCCATGTATACATCAGATTTCTTGTTCTGTCATGCTGGGTTTAGCCATCTTCTTCATGCAGTCATCAGCTTCTGAGAAGCATTTTTCTGCATCAAAGACATTCATCTTTGACAACTGTCCACATATTGTCCAGTTTAGTCCACTCAGATTCAAAGATATGTATTCCTGAATCAATATCTTAGTGTCTTTAATTGGAATGTTGATTAACTCTGCCTGGAATGGACCTTGTTTCTAGGACAGATTTGCAGAGTGGTTTCTTCTAGTCAATCAACTTTCCAGGTTCCAGACCATTTGTGGAGATTTCCTAGGTTAAGCCTCCTAGTGATAAGACTTAGTATAATTCTATAAGGTCTTAACAAAACCTACTCACAGGATTTAGTTTATGTGGTGAAATCCAGGTAAAACTTTAGAGTTAACTTTATAAACATCAGAGCTATACGAAGGACATCAAACTAAGCTACCTGAAACTTGTGTAATTGGAAATCTGGTGCCTTTGAACTATATTTCCCAGGAGCCCACTGACTTCCTGTCGTTACGTGCTGATGTAGACAAGGGATATATTGGGTAGGGTTCCTGGTTTCCCACTCTTTGCTTCCTGTCGGCAATTTTGGTGGAGCATGAGGGTTTTTGAACAGGTAGATTAGCCATGGGCACGTGGTTTTTATTTTGTTACCTTTTTATTCCTTTACTTCTGATGATCATTAATAAATCTCTTAAAATATAATATTAAATTATTGCATATAAATTTTAATTTTTATAAACTCATATGGAAATTTGGAGAGTTCCAAGTTTTTATTTTTACCTGAACCCTCTACATAGTATGGAAATAATCTATAAACTATGTATAAATATATATGAAATTTTACAGGAAACAAGAAGGGAAAGGAAAGATATATATATGTATGTATGTATGTATGTATATATATATATATATATATATGATGTCTGGAAACAAGTAACAGATAGGGGAATACAAGGACATTTTCGGCTAGTCAAAACAGAAGCTGTGATCCATATGATGAGGACAAAATAAAAGTGGTGTCTCAGGTGACAGTTCCTAATTTCAAATGCAGTACTACAATCTCATCTTTTCTAATTTAAATTGGGAGCTATTAGGAATGCATGCCACCACAAAATACTATTGACTTGGCAGTTAAAAATTTGAGAGACAAGGTTGCATTATAAAATAATTAGTTTAGAGTTGTAGCAATAAAAATACCATGGAAACTTTTGCCAATATAATCTTAAATAAAATGCTTTCTGATTTAAGAAAAAAACCAAGAGCTATAGGTTCTTTTCCAATCATGATTCTGTAGGTTTTCTGATCTTTGAGCTTTCCGGAACAATGTCTGGATGCTCAAAATAGAGCCTGGGACAATGTCTTTTTTTTTTTATCACAGTGGTGGCAAAAAATATGAGTCACAGTTTCTTTTCCATCATAAGTCTTTTACTTATCCCAGTAACAGAAAGAGGTTTGATCCAGAAATTCTCAATATGATCCCTTTCCTGATTCTTGGGAGGAAACCCTTAAGAGTATATAGATTGCCTCAAAAGGGTTATCAAATAAGAACAGATAACCAACCAACCTTAGAGACTCATTAATGTTGTAAGGCAGTGAGGTGGTAGAGTGGATAGAGTGCTGAACCTGGAGTCAGGAGGATCCAAGTTCAAATTGTTCACTCAGCTACATGACCCTAGGCCTATGTAATGTACTTAACCTCTCTAAGCCTAAATTTCCACAATTATAGAATAGGAAAAACTTACCTAGCACCTACCTTCTAGGGCTGTTGTAAGGAGAAAATTAAATATTTGTAAAATGTTTTGCAGACCTTAAAAAGTACTTTATAAATACTGGCTCTGATTTCAGGAAAGAACTCTTGAATTTAGTCCTAAAGAATGTATAGGATGAGGAATGGGTTCATATGTAAACAGATCTACAAACTAGTGCAAAAAAAAAAAAGTAGCAAGAACAAAGGCAGCTAGGCAAAGCTCAACCCTGAATTAGGAAACAGTGCAAAAAGCAGCTTATAGGGGCATGGAGTTCTTGTTCCAGAACAATAACCAGTAAGAATGGACCAGCAGGGGTCGGAATGGAAGGTCTTAAATCCTATACCATAGCAAGATGGCAATCTTACACATGGAAGAGATGCTAGGAGTCTGTCTATCCCAATTTCCTATACAAAGCTAAGATCCAATTTGCCAGACTGCTGAAAAGACAGTCTTCATGATGCTACCTCAACACCAGGAGCAAATAGAAGCTTATGGTTATATAAGGAGCAATACAGTACAGTTTTTAAAAGTGCTAGTCTTGACATCAGGTGAGACCTGTAATCGAATCTCACCTCTGGCACTTACTAGCCATGTAACTGTGCCCAAGTCACCTGACTTATCTGAGCTCCATTTCTCTTTCCTCCTTTTTGTAAAAAAAAGTGTTTCCAATTATGAAGCAGACATTGAGTATGACATGTATAATATTTACTTTTAAGTGTGGTTAGAGGGATCAAATAAATAGATTTTTAAAATTTTAAAATAAATATCCAAGGGAGTATCGATGTTCTTTACTGCTGTGATAAGCCAGATAATTTCACAATTGAATAGTTTTTTAAAATGTGGTCTCCCTGACCTCCTGATACTAATTTGGCCCTTTGGAATTCAGTTCTATTTAATAAATGTGCACAAAGTTCTTAGACATCACAAGAGATACAAAGTTTTAGTAAGATGTGGTCTCTGTCTACACAGACTCAATCTGGTGGAAGGACTGTATTGAATTCCTAATAAGGTATTATTTCAAATTACAATTAAAGACAGAGAAGCCAAGCAGGTTGCTTTGCTTAGCCTGAAGGCGGAGGGGAAATACCAGGGATAAGACTTCAGAAAAAAGGTAACCCTTAAGCTGAGCCCTGAAGGACAGGTAAAGATCCAACAGTACAGGCAAAAAAAGCAATAAAAAGAGGGATATGCGTGGTATGTTTGGGAGAATAAATGAAGATGTGATAAGCAGAAATTATTGAAATTATCTGATACTGTCTAAGAAACAGAAAAGCAAATCAGTGGAATGGAATGGACATACAACAAATAGCTGTAAAGATTAAAGTAAGTAAGATCCAAGTTTTGCAGACAAGAATTCACTCTCTGGCAAAAATTGTTGGGAAAACTGGAAAGTATTTTGGCAGAAATTAGATATAGACCAACATCTTACACCATTTACCAAGATAAGATCAAAATGGATCCATGACCTAGGTATAAACAAATCAGAAGAACAGGGAACTCATTACCTATCAGATTTATGGATAGAAAAATTTATGAATAAAGAGTAGAAAGCATCATAAGATGTTAAATGGATAATTTTGAATACATTAAAAAGGTTTTAAATTAATAAAACCAATGTTGCCACGATTGTAAGGAAAGCAATAAGTTGGGGGGAAAATTTATAGGAAGTTTCTTGGATATAGGCCTTGTATCTAAAATATAATATATATATTATAAATATATAAGAATATGAGCCATTTCCCAATTGATAAATGATCAAAAGATGCGAATGGACAATTTTTGGATGAAGAAATCAAAGCTATATATTAAAGTATGTGAAAAATGCTTTAAATCATTATTTAATAGGGAAATGTAAATCAAAACAATTCCAAGATATTTTACTTCTTTCAGATGAGCTAAAATGATAAAGGGGCAAAATGATAAATGTTGGAGAGGAAATGAAAAATTGGATACACTAATACACTGTGGAACTATGAACTGATCTAACCATTTTGGAGAGCAATCTGGAGTTATACTCAAACAGTTACAAAACTGTATATATCTTTTTACCCAGTAATACCACTAGTAAGTCTATTTCCTAAGATGACTGAGAAAAAAAAGAAAAGAACCTATATGTTTTAAAATATTTATAGCATCTTTCTTTGTGGTGGCAAAGCACTGGATGTTGAGAGAATGCCCATCAATTGGGGAATGAATAAACATTGTGATGGGATAGTGCTACACCATTAGAAATGACAAGCAAGTTAATTTTGGAACAATATGGAAAGACCTACATGAAATTATGAAGAATGAAAGGAGTAAGGAGAACATTATATATAGCAAAAAAATAATATTTGAAGAATGGTTTGTATATGTCCACCTCCAGAGAAAGAACTGATAAAAAGAAATGAGACATATTTCTTTTTATCAAATGGCACCTTCTCTAATGGTAGGAGGGCAAGAAGGAAGTTAACTGGGTTTTTTATTGTTACAAACAATAAAATAAATTTAAATTAAAAAATGGCAAAAATGTGATAAGGACAATAAGGCCAAAGGATCTTTCCTCAAACTTCCTCAAAATGACATTGCATCCCTTGTTTTTCTTTATTCACCCAACCCATCCCCTAATTCCTGGAATATACTCTTACTTTGTTCCTGGCTTTCAGAATCCAGCATCATCAAATTTCATCCCAGATAAAGTTTCCTTTACAATCTTCCATCTTTCCTTTGGTTGGTTGTTCCCTCTCCCTTGACTCCCTCCACTGTATTACATGTATGTGTATAGGTATAACCTTCACTCCCATCTCCCCTGACACACATGCCATAGAACATAGTCTCATTGAGGACACTGCCATTTTTGTTTTTGTGTTCTCACTGTCTGTCTCTTGAGTCTTGAGGTATGAAGTCATAGGAGAGCAGCTGAATTGAAATAAAAAATCAAATAATTGGTATTTCAAAATTGAACACTTTGCTACTTACAATTTGAGTATTTGGTGTAACATAGTCCTTAAAGGCTTGAAGATACTCTTCAGTGTTATCTCTCACTGGACATCTAGAAAGGGAATAAACACTCATTATATGTGAAACTAGTAACCAGTTCAAGTTATATCATTCACTGTGAACCTTAAAATTTCTCAGACCCTACTTCATAAGGTTAGGATTGTAAACCTTAAAAAATTCCCAGACCCTACTTCATAAGGTTGGGTTAAGACCATTCCCCATTGGGACCAATTCCCCATTTGGGCAGTGAAGGTACTTGATCAGGAATGTGAGAACTCTACTTAGATCAGGAATGTGAGACCTCTACTCCACCATACTTAAGCATGCCTTAGGGGAAGATAAAGTTGTAAACACTTTGTTGAACAATGAAAGATACTTAAACCCATACTTATAGTAAGACAAAAAGTTCTTTAAGCCATGCCTATTTTAGAACTAATACAAAGGGGTGCTAAGTACCTATAAAGGTCAGGCAACTTGTGAACTTACAAGGAGCAAAGAGGTGAGAACTTACTCAGAGATTCTAGTCTACTCAGGTGTGAACTAAGAATGGTCTGTCCTTTGAAAAACGTCTACTGTGATTGGTAGATGTGAGAACTTAGGGGAGGAGACATAGGAGAAAATTCCCTTTATAAGGAGATGAGAAATCTGAGAGAAAAAACAGTCTCTAAGGAATCTCTTGGGAGAGGCTCTTGAGGAGAGTCTCTTGAAGACAGTCTGAGGGAGGCTGACTCTGGCCAGAACTCCCGCTGAGGAGACTCTGACCCTCTGAATCCTTGCTTGGACAGATCTTGTGGTGAGTGATAAAAGACTGACTGATCCTTCCCTTTCTAGGCTGGCTCAAGCCGGCCTAGGCTGGTATAGCCCTTTTCTCATTATTTCCTTTCTCTCTCTCTTTCTTAATTTTTCATTTATATTAATTAAAGTCTCTATAAAACCCAGCTGACTTAGGTATATTTGAATAATTGGGAATTTTTCCCTGGCGACCACCTTATATATTTGATTTAAAACAAGACACTGTAGTGAAAACATATTTTCTGCGGTCACAATTTACTCATCCACTCTTTTAACTGCCACAATTTAAGTCTTCCACTAGTTTAATTATTACAGTTTATGGCAACCAACTATTTTAATTATTACATAACCCAAAGTTTAAAACGGTTTCATATAGTAATAAATAGCACATGAAATCCAAGTAGAAAGAAAGCAATACAAGAAAGTATTGAGAATAAAAACTCAAATAGTAAAAAGGGGCTCAAAGGCAGAAAATATATGTTTAAAAGGTCATCAGAAATGAGGAGAAACCTTCCAATACCTTACCAGTCTGTCTATAAAAATATCCGATATATTTAGAATTTTTCTTCCTTTCCAATCTCTTCCATGAACCATCAGGTAAGGGTCAGCACACAAGTCCCAGATTTTTATCATGTATACTTGCACTTATATGCCGCCTTCTGATATCTTTATTCTAGCAGAAAGAATTGTTTCCCTAAGCTTCCACAGCAAAGATGTCATACTCCAGTTCACTGGCCAACTCTCCAGTGCTGTCCCAAACATTAAAATGTGATTCGGAAATGTTTAACAAAACAAGTAAAAATATAAGACAACCTAGAGAATTTTAGTTTGTGGTTTTCTAAGTCAATATGGTGCCTTTATCAAGGATCTGTTTCTATTTGAGTTTGACACTATTGGCTTAGGGAATATTCTTATTAATAGCCTTTAGCTACAAGCAACAGTTTGATCTATTGAAGGGCACTAACATACCAAAGGTTATGTAGTAACAGGCACTAGAGTTAACTGAAAACTAGATCCAAAATCATTCTCCCACTTCTCAATACTTTTATTTACTCAGAATCTGGATATTTACCAGGAAAGAGATTACCTGTAAACCACTAGCCTGTGGATTTTACATTTGGGGTTTTAATTCTTTTCTTTAATCTTTAATCCTTTTAATTCTTGGGATAGAATTTTAAGGTAGTATCCTAAATTTGGGGGGCCTACATATAGGAGTTACCTTTCATGTGGGAAGCAGCAGATTGGGCTGGTCAGCATTATAAGGCCAGACCTTCAGACACTTCCTAGTAGTGGGACTCTTGCTAAATCACTGAAGTTATAACTTTCTTCCTTGTAAAATGATGATAATACTTACCTTGCTTACCACTTAGGGATGCTGTGAAAAAGGTACTTTAGACATTTTTGAATGCTACATAAATGTGCACCCTTATCAAAGTCAGTGAATACAGTTTCTCCCTAAAGTCCAAGAACTGAAATTTTTTTGCTTTTCTTCTTTGGATGTGTGCATGTGACAACCATGAATGATATTTCTTTGGAGTTTGGGCTCATGTACACTGTCCAAGCAAGGAGTTTAAATAAACTTGGAGATCAAGATCTGAGTAGAGCTTCATTCAGAGTAAGCCTGAATCAGTCACTGGTCCTGATAGATAAAATGGACCTAGAGGAGAGGGAGAAGGAGAGAGGGAGAGAGGGAGAAAGAGAGAATGTGTGTGTGTGTGTGTGTGTGTGTGTGTGTGTGTGTGTGTGTGTGTAAGATACACACAAGCCCTCACACAAGTGATCTGTTCCCACATTTGCTCACTTAGTTCCTCTTTTGGTCTAAAGGAACTGTAATATGTACTGATTATTCAGATGATTTCTATTCCTACTGATCTCACCCTCATATTCTTCATACCATGTCTTCCTCAATTCCTAGATTGTTGCCCATCTTTTTTTTTTTAATTGAAACCCTTACCTTCCATCTTGGAATCAATACTGTGTATTGGTTTCAAGGCAGGGCAATGGAGGTTAAGTGACTTACCCAGGGTCACACAGCTGGGAAGTGTCTGAGGCCAGATTTGAACCTAGGACCTCCCATCTCTAGGCCTGGTTCTCAATCCACTGAGCTACCCAGCAGCCCCCATCTTCTTAATATATAAAAATAAAATTCAAATAAAATAAATGCTACTCCACCTTCACCACTTTTAAAAGATATTCTTGCCCACTCTTTCAAACTTATTCAAACAATGCTAGTCCAATATTAATGGAGAGTACTTGTTCTGTAGTCTTCAAAGTATCTTAACCCTTCATAGGTATGGGTAGGGGGAGTCTAGTGTACTATATGAAGACTGTGTTTTTATATTTGTTCATGGGCTCCTGTGAGTCCTTTGCCTTCTGTAGTAAAATAAAGATTGTGATACGCAGACTGTACACCTGACACCCAAATATATATATCGAACGCCTCTGTGGGTGGTGAGAAACCCTCTTATTTCTGGGAGAAAATGAAGCTCTGTGGTTGAAGACATAGCCATAAGAAAAAAAAATTGACCTTTATGGGTAAGTTCCAGGATCAAAGCTTGTGAGCTGAGGGCTTTTGAGGGGACCTAGGCTACAGGTGATATTTTCTTCATACAACAAGGGACCCCTTTATTACCAGCCAAAGAAGGCTTATTATAAGCATTGCTAAATAATTTCTATATTGTACTATTTAACCCTAGATTCTCACTCAAAGCATTTGCACAAAGTCTTCCTAGACATCTGTCAACCACCAATATCCAATTTCTTAACTATGAGAAAAGTTTAATTGTTTAATTGTACTTACTGTGTGGGGGATGTTAATGTTATGCCTAGGGAATGTGTAACTGAACTTAATTTCTCCAATAAAATTTCTGCCAGTCTTGAATTTTTATGATTAAAGACAAACAGCCAATTATTTAATGTCCTAGGACCAGTCAACTTCACATTTCTCATTTCTTTTGACCAATCTGTACACCGGATAAATGTCGCCTAGGAGAAATAGTTAGAAGACATGTAATAAGCTAACTGTGCTTTGCAACTAGTTTAATTCCCTTGAGTCAACATGTATTTATCAAGTACCAATTATGTGCCAGATAAGCCCATACAGAAGATCTATGGGGAATTAAGACCTGGGGGTTGGGAAGTGAGAACATAAAGCAAGAAAAGCCTCCTGTAGGAGGTAGCACTTTAGTTTTGAAGGGAGTTAGGGTTTCTAGGGGATGAGAAGGGAGAACATTCCAGTCATGGGGGACAGGACGCCCAAAGATGGGATATGGAATCATGAACCACAAGGACAGCAGTTTGGCTGGAATGTCCTGGGCATAAAGGGAAGTCATGCTCAACAAGCCTGGAGAGAAAGGCCACACTGGAGGCCCAACAGAGAAGTCCTTTGTCCTACAGGGGGAAAAAAGCCTAAGAAAATCCCCTGAAACTTTTAGAGTAAAGGAGTGCCAGGGAAAGACCCTGACTTTAGGCAAATGTCCTCTGTAGCTATGCAGAGGAAGGAGAGTAAAGAGGACAGACACTAACTCTAGACTCTAAACAGTTCAGAGATTAACGTCTATGAAAGAAACTTCTACTTCTAAACAGAAATGTATAACACAAATGATTTCTTATTTTTAATGAAGCACCAACATGTCTTAGTAATTATAGTGCTGGGTTTGTTGTCAGGAAGACCAGAATTCAAATCTGACCTAGTTATGTGACACTGGATCTATCTGCCTCAATTTCATCATATATAAAATAGGGATGATAATAGGGTCATAATAAGGGTTGTTATAGAATCAAATGACATTTGCAAAGTGCTTTGTAAACCTTTAAATAGTATAGAACCAAACAAACTACTCAGATAATAGGAAGCTCAGTAAAAGGGCAAGGAAAAACATTGCTTTTCTAATTCCTTATACTAGTAGATTTACTTTGGTTGTTATGAGTTTTATTTGGACCAAACTGAACTGACGATTTAAAAAGCAACAACAAATATTTATGAAACTTACTCTTCTATCTTCATTCAGTATCTGCACAGGCAAAATCCTTCCAGTAACAGACAATGGTTCTTGGTCAAAGCCTAAACCCCATTCCTGAAGCTCTCTCTGGACATCAGTATTTCTGTTAAGAGTATTTAGACACTGATAAACAAACAGGGGTGGAATACTCATTGAGAGATGTACCAAAATTAAGACAAACATTCTGTAGCCAAAAGTTTTAGGTAGAACCTCTCAGGGTTGGGATTCAGAAAAGCCACTCCAAATTTTGACAAAGTTGGATCAACTCAAGATCCACAAAGATGGCCCAAAGTAGTTTTTTCTCCTATTTTACTTTGCTCTGCGGGCTATATCCAATGACTAAATGTCAAATTCATTTCCTTCTAACAAAAGACAAAAATAGAGCTAAGAAACTATTATATTTGACTCCTCTTACTACTGCCTAGTTCAAAACTAGAAAGCTAAAAGGTCTATAAGTTTAGCTTTCAATTACCAAATTGATATACAAACACATATATGTATATTGTATATGTATATTTGGAGATGATAGTGCCCATATTTGATCACTAAGTATTTATTTAGGGCTTGCTATGTGCTAAACACTGGCAAAATAGTTCCCGATTTTTGTGATGATGCTTACAGTCTCTTGGAAAAGATGATATGCACATGTATATCGACCATGTGTATATATTTGTGTACATATGTGTGTATATACATTATGAAGATTAAATTTAACCCTCCCCTGATTATAACAATGAAATTAATTAACTCTCCCCTGATTGTGAAGATTAAATTGTAACCTCTACCTATTTTTAGATTTTAATCCCCAAAAGTATAAACACCCTACTTAAAAGTTGAATATGGAGATCTGCCCATTTTCAGATTTAACCACCAAAGGTACAAACACCCCATTCACACTTGAGTGGGGGATGTCTGTGACCCATGTGTGCTATAGTGGGTGATGAATCAGAATCCACTGACTGCCTTCTGAGCAGTCCTAGAGCAGAGCATCAACTGTGATTGGTAGACATAAAAATTAGGGGAAGTGATGCAAGAGAAAATGTCTTTAAAAGGGAGTGACAACTGCCTGAGGGGTGGAACTTGGACCTCCACTTCTACTGGAGTTTGACTGGCAGTTCTACTTGGAGAGGAGGAGCAGAAGGATCTGCTGACTGGACTGACATGTGGTGAGTAAAAAGCTGACTCTTAACTGCTGGCTTTGTCTGAAGAGACTGGATCAGGAAAGACCTATCCTCTTGAGAGTTTTTCCCCAGGTCCTCAGTTTTGCTACAGCCAACTAAGAACCAACTCTCCCTGCCCAGGTTCGGCTAGGGGCTAGAATAAGTTACTCAATGCTTAGGCTAGATATCTTACCCTAGCCTCTCTCTGATTTCCTTCTTCATTCTTCTCTATATTTTGTAAATAAATTGTAAAATAAATCTCTTTGGAATTAATTAAATTCCTGGCAACCACTCTTAAATAATCAAGTACAACCATTTAAAAAATAATCCCTTTTCTCCCTTACAATATATATACAAATTTACATATATACAACACATACATATAAGGCCATTTCAGTGGAGGGGTAGGGGATTAGAAATCAGAAAGGTCTCATGTGAGAAGTGATAATTGAGTTGAACTTTGAAGGAAACTAGGGTTTGGATTCATCTGACCATTTCTGAGCATTTATGTTAGCAAAGATCTGATAATATATTCATCTATTATGCTTGTAGGGGTTTTTAACCTAAGATATGAGGGAGCTTGGTTTGTATTTTGAGAACAGGATGTTTTAATATAATTGGTTTCCTCATAATCCTTTTAATTTTGTTTTACGCATCTAAAGAGAGGCCACAAAAGGGTGCCCTTGACACAGAAAAGATTGTGAACTCCCAGAATAAAGAAACTCACCTATGAATATTGTCGATGAGTTTTTTGAGCTCATCATATCTTCTTTTAGGTGACAACCTTGTACGCTCAGCTATGTTCCTGGTAATATTAACATTCTTTCGCATTGATTGGGTTAGACCTTTGGGATAAAGACACAGGATCTTGTGTTCAAATCAGGAGTTAAGAATGTTTGCTAAATTGACTGTGAACATTGGGGTGCAGAAATAGCTCTTGTGAAGAGCCAAGAAGTGGTTTAAAGCAGAGATTCTTAAGGATCTCTGAGGCTAAACCACCTGAAGGAAGAGATATTAAATGAAGGAGAGAAGTGGAATTGATAGATAAGAAGAAATGGATAATTAATTCTGTCTTCCATCCAAAGAAAGGAAAATCATACATTACCTGTGAGGTTACAGAGTTCAGGAACAAGCAGAGCAGGGCCTGTGGGTCTTCCATCAGGCCCTTTTTTCCGCTTGGGCAGGCTGACCAAGACTGGTTGCCTCAAGTCTGAAATTTTTGCCCCATATTGCTATATAAGAAAAGAGTAGAAGAAAAATGATCATCATTAACAGTCACTTCATTTAATAGTGGATAAAGCAAAGAACTCCATGTGATCTGAGCAGGTGAGTATAAATTTTGCCTCAGCTCCTTTCTCACTGTCAATTCTTTCTCAGCCTCACTTTCCTATTTTGCAAAATGGAAATGATAACTGTAATTCTCAGGGTTGTTGGCAGAATCTTAAATCACTATGTAAGTGCTAGATACTATTATTATTAAGGTCAAGAATGGATATCAGAAACTGTTGATTTGTGTAAACCTCAAATTTCCTTAGACTTATAATTGTTGAAAATTTCACCATTGGGATATTTCATACTTGGAAAATTTCTTACTGATTGTCTATTGGAATGGGAACCCCATTGGCATGGGAGGTTCCTTCTCTTCCCTTCTTAAGAGTACTTTAGGACAGAAACCCTTTGCTGAACAATGGAAAGGACTTTGACCTATGCTTGAGCATAGAACAGGAATTTCTTTGAGTCTTGATTGATTTTAGAATTGATACAATGGAGATACTCCACCCTATTCAGTCCTAATAAGATTGAGTAAGGGCTGCAGCCTAGATCAAAATTTAATTATTCCAATCTCTACCATACTCAAGTTAACAGGATTTAGAAAGGGCTGTAACAAAGGAGTATAGATTTAATCATTGGAAAATATGACCTTCAACAGACATGTGCAAAAAGCCAGAAACCTCTGGGCGGTCCTGGGTTAAGCGAGAGCCTCCATTGACAGGGAAATTGATGAAGAGTGATTGGTAGATGTGAGGACTGAGGGGAGGCAACTTGGATGGTTTCCTTAAAGATAGGAGGGTCTGGAGACTCGGGAGGTGGTTGTGGAGTTTTTGGTCGGTGGTTCCTGGGCTCTGAGGAAGCTTGCTCTGAAGGAAGCTGAAGGTGGGGGCCTCTGAGACTGTTTCTCCATTTTGGACACGTGAGTAATAGGGACTGATCTCTTTTCTTTGCCCCAGCTATCTAAGGGCTTGGGCCTTTTGGCCCAGCCTAAACAGAAGGGGTATTTAAGCCCTATTCCCTTCTCTCCCCTTTCTCTCTCTATATATATCTCTAATTCCTTTCTTGCTCCTATTGTAATTAAACCCCAAAAAAGGCTGACGGCTGACTTGAGTTTTTCATTTAGGAATTACATAGCTGATTCCTTGGCGACCTTAAATTAATATATATCAGTCTTTTAAAGTGATTCCCTTGTAACATTGTGGCTGACCACACGGGAGTCTAAAGAATCCTCTCAATAAAACTTTTTCCTTGCCTTTTTACTATACTGTTTCACCACTTAGTCCTTTTTAAAAAAAAAAAAAAAAACTTGGCTTAAAGACACAGCTGCTAGAACACGTGAGTATAAAAAACTTTTTCTCTTTTCTCCTTAAGTTAAATTGGAATCAGCAGTTTTTTCTTTTTCTTCCCTTTAATCTTAAGGGACAGCTGGGTAGCTCAGCGGATTGAGAGCCATCCCTAGAGGCAGAAGGTCCTGGGTTCAAATCGGACCTCAGATACTTCCCAGCTGTGTGACTCTGATAGACAGAAAACAGCTGTTTTTAAATCTCAGCAACAGGACTCTAAAGTCCTGGCTGGAAGAACTGTTTCTAAATATCCTTTCCCTTAAGGAACAACTTCCTGGATTAAAAAAAAAAAAAAAAACCCTGTGGAAAGTTTGTTGCTTTGCCCTGCTCCCCACGTGTTTTGTAAAATTACAAAATATACATATAAAAATGAGTACTACATTCTTTGACAATTATATGGCAGCTGAAGAAGTAGGGGCATTGAGGAATGAAGGATACCTCCAAATTTTTATATTAATAGGTACTGTCATTTTTGTACTCCTCAATACTATATTTAGAGATGAAAAAATAAAAAATATTGAGGATAAAATAAAACAAAATGAGGATAAAATAAAACAAAATGAGGATAAAATAGAAAATATTGAGGATAAAATAGAAAATGTTGAGGATAAAATAGAAAAAAATGAGGATAAAATAGAAAATATTGAGGATAAAATAGAAAAAATTGAGGATACAATAGAAAAAATTGAGGATACAATAGAAAAAATTGAGGATAAAATAGGAAATATTGAGAATAAAATAGAAAAACTTGAGAATAAAATAGGAAATATTGAGAATAAAATAGGAAATATTGAGGATAAAATGGGAGATATGGAAGATAAAATAGGAAAAATTGAGGAAAAAATGCAAGCCCAATTAGAAGATCTAAAATGTTTCTTACAGGATCAATGGGCAAACACCCACTCTACCAGAAACAGACCTGTTTCTGAACCTTTGAATGAGGAAATTTCCTTCCCTGAAATAGAGATGGAAAATACCTTCCCTATAGCCCAGTTAACAGACTGCTTCTCTCGTGCAGTGCAAATCTTGTCTGAATTTAATCCCCAAAACCCTTCCCCTGCAATCCCAGCTTCTCATGTTCCTTCTCCTACAGAAAACCAAATTCCAATGCAAGGGAGATCTTGTCCTCCTAGAGAAACCTGTCCTTGTCAAACTGACCCACAGGTGCAAAATTCAACTAGAGGCCTGTTTCCTCTAAGAGAAGTACCTGAAATAGGACGAAATGGGGATGTGGTGACTTTAAGACATAGGATACCGTTTACTCCCCAAGAAATAAATGAATTTACACGAAATATCCCCACATATGAACAAGATCCTTTTCTAGTAACAAAAAAGATGGGAGACATATTTTTTCAATATAATCCGTCTTACAAGGACGTTGAGAGCTTACTACAGGCTTTTTTAAGTGAACGTGAAAAAAATAAAATAATTGCTCATGTCAACAAAACCCGGGGGCGTAATGCAGCACATTGGCCATCTCAGGATCCCGAATGGGACTATAATAATCCTGAGGACTATCTACAACTATACCGTTGTAGAGAGGCCATCCTCACGGCCATGAAGGAATGTGCGGACAGTACAGATAAGTGGATGGAACTGGAAAAAATTAAGCAAAAGGAAAACGAAACACCCTCCAGATTTATGGACAGAATTATCGAGTTTGGGGACAGATACTTAGATTGGGACTTAAATAAAGAGAATAGTTTAAGACAAGTTAGAAGAATCTTTGTAAATAATTCATGCAAAGTAATTAAAAATTATTTTAAAACACAATGCCCAAGATGGTCAGATATGGACCTTGAAGAATTGCGAAAAACAGCTATATATATTTTTAAGGGAAACGAAGAAAAGGAGAAAGAGAATAATGATGACATGGAGGAAATGAAGAAAAAAATGAGATGTGTAATAGATAGGATAACTAAATTAGAAAGTGGGCATGATAATGAACCAACGACAATTGCCCCTCTCCAGAAATCCAATTATCAATCCATTACTTGCCACTTCTGTGAGAAGAAGGGCCACAAAATGATGGAATGTAGAACCTTTCTTAAGATGTTTGGAAGGAATACACAGTTTAATAATGGTTTTAGAAATAATAACTATAGAAATTATGATAATGGTTATAGAAATCAGAATTCTAGAAATTATAATAATGACTATGGAAATAACTATAATGAATATAGAAATAAGAACTTTAGAAACCAGAATTATAGAAATAGGAATTGGGAATTTAATGACAATGCTCAAATTGAAGAAAATTTTAATGATAATACTCAACAATATATGAGAAATGGCGCTCGTCCAAAAATTACTCGAGGTACTAATGACCCTCAGAGAGGTGCCCTTCAGGGGGGTGCCCAAGGAATATCCCAAACACAATGATGGTGCCCGGGGGGGGCTGGGGCACAGGAATCAGAGGATACAACCTTTGATTTCCCAGACCCTGATGTCCTACTACCCGTTGTCCCTATCCACTGCCCTCCCCATACTAATGAACCCCATGTTACCTTAAAAGTGGGTAACACTTATTATGATTGTCTATTAGACACCGGAGCTTCCTGGTCTGTATTAAAGAGAACACCTGATTTACAATGTTATTCTATTGGCTCAGAGAATGTAATGGGAGTATCAGGAATAACCCAAAGAGTTAAAAGACTTCCTCCTAGAATGGTGTCTGTAGGACCCCTAGAGGTACAACACTCCTTCCTTTTGATGCCTGACTCCCCTTTAAATTTGCTGGGGAGGGACCTTCTATGCAAACTCAGAGCCACAATAACCTGCTCCCCAGATGGCTCATTATCATTAGAAGTACCAGAGGAATCTTTAAATTTACTCCCTGTACTTCTCTCTGAAAACCAGGAGGCAAAAGAACCTTCCATTTTTGAAATACCTAAAGATATACCGGAGTCTCTTTGGGCCACATCTTCTTCTGACGTAGGCTTACTCAAATCTGCTGTTCCTGTGCAGATAAAAACTAAATCTAGCCCACCTCCTTCTATCCCTCAGTATCCCCTCTCAAAGGAGGCAATTGAGGGTATTACACCAGTTATTAACTCATTAATAGAACAGGGAATAATAATCCCTTGCAAATCTGAATACAACACGCCCATCCTGCCAATTAAAAAACCAAAAAAAGGACCCGATGGCAAACACATCTATAGATTCGTACAGGATCTAAGGGCAGTGAATAATCACGTTATAAAGAGACACTCCGTAGTTTCTAACATACATACTATTATTTCATCTATTCCTAGCACAGCTACATACTTTACAGTAGTAGACTTGTGTTCAGCTTTCTTTTCCATACCAATACATGAAAACTCCAGGCATATTTTTGCTTTCACCTGGAAGGGCTCACAATATACCTGGTGTCGGCTGCCACAGGGTTATGTCGAAAGTCCGAGCTTATTTGAGCAAATTTTGAGCCAAGACACAGACAATATAACATTTAAAAATAGCAAATTAATCAAATATGTAGATGATCTACTCTTGGCTTCAACAGATGCAGAAACATGTCAAGAAGATAGCAAACACCTTCTTTTGGAATTGCACAAAAGAGGACATAAAATCTCTAAGGATAAAGTTCAATGGTGTCTCCAAAAAGTAGAATATTTGGGATTCATCTTGACTGCGGGTGCTCGTTATATTTCTCCAAAACGAATTGAGAACATTCAAAAATTGAGTGCTCCTACCACTAAGAAACAGCTGAGAGCAATTTTAGGAGCAACAGGGTTTTGTAGACAATGGATTCCATGCTATGGGGAAATCACTAAACCCCTTATAGCATTAACAAAGGATTCGGTTCCTGAACCCCTCAAATTAGAGCCTGAACACTTGTCAGCTCTAACAGATCTGAAAAAGGCTATCATGTCTGCCCCTGCTCTAGGCATCCCAGATTACAACAAGCCATTTACTTTATATGTGCATGAGCGAAGAGGAGTAGCCTCTGGTGTGTTAACTCAGACTTTGGGACCTTCTCAGCGCCCAATTGCTTATTATTCTGCCCAACTAGACCCAGTAGCAGCAGGAGCACCACCATGCCTTAGAGGAGTAGCTGCTACAGCCTTACTAGTAACAAAAACCGTTGATTTAGTATTGGGATGTCCATTAACAATAATGTGCCCACATGAGATTGAAGCATTATTGGTAAAACATAGAACACAGGCATTCTCGGATCAGAGAATTACAAGGTATGAAATAACCTTATTAAATAGTGAAAATATTACCTTGAAACGCTGTTCAACTCTTAACCCTGCCACCTTGCTTCCAGATTTACCCACTTCAGGAGAACCACTACATAACTGTGAAACATTAGTGTCCATGGCAGAAAAGCCTCGAGATAATCTCTTGGACACTCCCTTAGACAATGCAGATCTGATTTTATTTACCGATGGTTCCTCTTTTATGAGGGATGGTATACGTTACACTGGAGCTGCCGTAGTCTCAGAATTTGCCACTGAATGGTCAGCTTCACTACCTTCTAACATTAGCGCTCAAGGAGCAGAACTCATAGCTCTAAAACAAGCTTGTATAATTGCCAAGGATAAAAAGGCAACAATTTATACAGATTCTAGATATGCTTTCGGCATTTGTCACTCAGTCGGGATGCTATGGCTCCAAAGAGGATTTTTAACCTCAGCTGGAAAATCCATAGCTAATGCAGAAATTATTAATGAAGTTCTTTCTGCTCTCAAACTGCCTAAAGCCCTAGCTGTAGTTCATTGCTCTGCCCATACAGGTGGCTCTGACCCTGTCTCTAGAGGAAATGACCAAGCAGATGCCGCTGCAAAACTAGCAGCCATAGAAGGACCTGGATTAATTTTAACATTAACAACCACTGATAATTTAAATTTATCACTCTCCTATAATGAAAAGGAAGTGGAAAAATGGAAACAAAAATTTAAAGCAAAACAAATTAATGGAGTATGGGTATCACCTGAAGGAAAACCCCTGCTCCCTAGAAGTTTCTATAACCAAATTTGCCAATCTATTCATAAAAATGGTCATTTTGGCACCCAGGGCATCGTGGACTCTGTCAAGAGAGTATGGATAGCCCCTGGTATAACTACTGTAGCCTCTAAAGTATGTTCAGCCTGCCCTATTTGCCAGGCATATAACCAACATGCATATCGTGGAAAAGCCTTTGGGGGACGTCCTCTGGCTTACACACCTTTTGAACACCTACAGATAGATTTCATAACAATGCCAAAGGCTGGACGTTATAAATTTTGTCTAGTAATTGTAGATCAACTAACCAGATGGCCGGAAGCATTTCCTACGACCCGAGCCACAGCAGATTTTGTTGCAAAGATACTTTTAAAAGAAATTATTCCTCGTTTTGGCCTACCAGCACGTATTGACTCCGATAGAGGGAGTCATTTTACCGATTCTGTCTTAAATCAAATATATTCTTGCTTGGGGATAACTCCAAAATTCCATGTTCCATATCACCCCCAGAGCTCAGGCCAAGTGGAGAGGATGAATAAAGAACTTAAGACTATGATTGGCAAATTATGCACTGAGACCCATTTAAAATGGCCTGAAATTCTCCCTCTGGCCCTATTTTATCTTAGAAGCAGGCCTAGAGGAGACTTACATATTTCACCATTTGAGATGCTTTTTGGACATCCGCCTATACAGGCTAAGCCTTTCTCCCCGGCTTATACATCGCTATTAGGGGGAGATATTACTATTGCTTCCTATATACAGGAGTTACAGCACAAACTACGTGAACTTCATGAATCCGGAGCTGCAGTACAAGCTGGACCATTAGACTTTTCTCTGCATGACCTGAACCCAGGAGATAAAGTTTATATCAAGAATTTCAAGCGAACTGGAGCAACTGAACCTTCATGGGAAGGACCATTCCAAATATTATTAACTACTCCAACATCTATAAAGATTGGAGAAAGAGACTCTTGGATTCACTGTTCACATGTGAAGAAAGCATCTTCTGCTGAGACTGATTAACTCTATCTTATCATATGAATTGTGACTCTATCTTATCATAAGAATTGGAGATAATAATCCATAGACAAATGGATATTTTTCTCTCAAGAATATATTGAATTACTGATTTTTTTTCTTATTTTTTCTTATTTCTTTTCTTTTATTTTTTTTATCAGAATATTTGATTTTTTTCTCATTTTTTGTACTGAAGGTACACATAATTAATATTAATATTTTTTTCCCTACAGTAATACAAGTTAATATATATACTCTTGCTATAATATCAATATATGCCTAAAAGCTTTAAACTATGGGAACCTGCCATTTATTGATAAAATATTATAGGACTGTGATTAATGTTTGTGTCTGATTCCAGGAAAAGGGATAAAAACAAGGAGCACAGACTAAACCTGAATAGTGCCAATAGAGCACACATGAAATATTAAAGTGAGACTCAAGGTTGCGACGCTTAACTTATGTTTAAGTCGTAGGACTTCCTTGTATCTACACTCCTTTTGAAGTACTCAAACAAGTACAAAGCTTGACTATCATGCTGGCTCCCTATATCTCTGAAGGAAAAAAATCAGACAAGGGAATGACATTTCCCCATAAAAAAAGAATTCTAATTCTTTTCTTCTTATATTATGGCAACTTCCTGTAGTCTTGGCTACAAATGGGTAAGTGAAATATTACTGCATTCTGTCCTACATACTTGTGGGATAGAAATTACTTTAAACTGGACCTATACAAGGTCTATTTTGAATTTTTCTTATGTTTTTGATTATTTTTCTATTCTTTTGATAATTGACACATACACCCCCATAACTGAACATTGCATTCTGAGCTAAACTTGATAATTTTTTTTTAATACTTACTTCAGGGGGGATTGTATTTTAATTTAAAATCTAAGAATTTTTGAATTTTTTTGTTTGAGATTTTATTTTTATAAAAATCCAAGACTTTTGTTTAAGATTTTACTGTTATAAAAAATTTTCAAAGATTTTGATTTTGTTCGAGAAAAAGATCTTCAAGAAAGAAGCTTGAAACTTTTATATCCAGAGAATGAACTGTTGCAGAAAGATGCCAAAAACCTACACTTCATCAAGAAGATCAAGAATGAACTTTGGATGTGATTGATTGGACTGAACTTTTGATTGAACATTTATTGTAACATTTATGCCAAAAGGGACTGCCCCTAATTTGGCTTTCTGTCAATGCGCCTAGCAAACATTGGTTTTGCTTTCTTTTCTTTTCTATTTCCTCTCTCACTATTCTAATTTCTCTTAGAAAATTGAATATTGTGTATATCTTTAGTTAGAAGTGAATTTAGAACTACAAAATGATTATGTTAAATGATCAATGGGGAGACTAGTCTCCCAATGATCATCAGGGGGGATTGTAAACCTCAAATTTCCTTAGACTTATAATTGTTGAAAATTTCACCATTGGGATATTTCATACTTGGAAAATTTCTTACTGATTGTCTATTGGAATGGGAACCCCATTGGCATGGGAGGTTCCTTCTCTTCCCTTCTTAAGAGTACTTTAGGACAGAAACCCTTTGCTGAACAATGGAAAGGACTTTGACCTATGCTTGAGCATAGAACAGGAATTTCTTTGAGTCTTGATTGATTTTAGAATTGATACAATGGAGATACTCCACCCTATTCAGTCCTAATAAGATTGAGTAAGGGCTGCAGCCTAGATCAAAATTTAATTATTCCAATCTCTACCATACTCAAGTTAACAGGATTTAGAAAGGGCTGTAACAAAGGAGTATAGATTTAATCATTGGAAAATATGACCTTCAACAGACATGTGCAAAAAGCCAGAAACCTCTGGGCGGTCCTGGGTTAAGCGAGAGCCTCCATTGACAGGGAAATTGATGAAGAGTGATTGGTAGATGTGAGGACTGAGGGGAGGCAACTTGGATGGTTTCCTTAAAGATAGGAGGGTCTGGAGACTCGGGAGGTGGTTGTGGAGTTTTTGGTCGGTGGTTCCTGGGCTCTGAGGAAGCTTGCTCTGAAGGAAGCTGAAGGTGGGGGCCTCTGAGACTGTTTCTCCATTTTGGACACGTGAGTAATAGGGACTGATCTCTTTTCTTTGCCCCAGCTATCTAAGGGCTTGGGCCTTTTGGCCCAGCCTAAACAGAAGGGGTATTTAAGCCCTATTCCCTTCTCTCCCCTTTCTCTCTCTATATATATCTCTAATTCCTTTCTTGCTCCTATTGTAATTAAACCCCAAAAAAGGCTGACGGCTGACTTGAGTTTTTCATTTAGGAATTACATAGCTGATTCCTTGGCGACCTTAAATTAATATATATCAGTCTTTTAAAGTGATTCCCTTGTAACATTTGGGAGAACTTGAAAATGCTTTGGAATGGTATTATGGATTGTAGGTACTCTAGTGATCTCTTCCCACCCCTAGAACTCTCATTGCCAAAAGAAACACAGGTTTAAATATGGAAGGAGTCTCAAAGGCCATTTACTTGAAACTAATATTTTATAAATGAATAAATTCAGGCTAAGAAAGACAGACTTGCCTAAAGATATAATACTGGTTGGTGGTAGAGCAAGGATATTTTGGAATACTCAGTAATTGTTTCTTACTAATATAGGTGGAATTAATAATTTTATTACTTGTATATGAAGTCTCCAAACCAATTAAATTAACCCATCAGCAAGTATTTCATTACATGCCTTCTATATGTCAGGCAATGTGTTCGATGCAGGGAAAATTCACAACAAACTGAAGAGGAAACCACATACCATCAGAATTTTTTTTGATCCTGCACAGATATATTGATTAGAGGTGTAGGGAAGAAATGGTTACAAAAAGATGCAGGTTTTGTTCTTCCTTGGGCAGCTCAGCTGCTGGTCAGTGTTTATGGAATGATGCTGTATCATATCATACAATATGATGATTAAGCTGATAACTGAGAGGAAGTAGATGAATACTCATAAAAGTATACAATACTCATTAACAAAAGAAATAAACAAACCAATATCAGACAAGCCATAAAGTAATTCCCAATGGGGAAAAAGACTTAGAGAACAAATAGATTTATAAATGAATTCTATCAAATATTCAAAGAACAATTCCAATATTATATTAATTGTTGGCAATAATGGGCAATGAAGGAGTCCTTCCAATCTCTATGCTACAAATACAGTCATGTTACCTAGAGAGACACAAAGCAGAAGAAAAAATACTACTGAATAGTATCACTAATGAACACTGGTGTGAAAATTTTAAATATAATTTAGCAAATAGGCTACAAGAACATATAGAATGATTATACATAATGACAAAGTTAGATTTATCCCAGTAATGAAGTGTTAAGTCAATGTAAATAAGACTATAAACATAATCAGTCATATTCATAAAATAACTAGAAAATAACCCTATTCCTCCTAAGACAATCCACAGTGTGCCTTACCTGCTCTCACTCAGAGTGAGACCAAAAGTCCCTGCCCAAGGCTAGACTCTGAGCCCCAGCACAGAGTATATTCCAACCCACAGGCCATCAAATCACCTTGGGAAAAAACTGAAACTTGCAGAAACACAGAAATAGAGCTAAGGGTAGTTAAAAGGAAAAACTGAAGTTTAAGAGAGTGCTCCTCTACCCTGAGAACAGAGCATACCTTTAAGATAAAAGTGAAAATTAAAAAAAAACTGGGAAAATGAGCAAACATAAAAAAACTAGCTAAGAAAACGTTTATGGAAACAAAAGCAAGGTACAGATGTAGAAGGGGACAGTAAAAGCAAAGCAAACACATGCAAAACTTCAAAGAAAAATATGAATTGGTCTCAGACTATAAAAGAGCTTAAAAATGATTTCAAAAATCAATTAAGAGAGGTGGAAGAAAAATGGGGAAGAGAAATGAAAGTAATCTAAGAAGAAAATAATAGCAGAATTGGCCAAAGATAAAAAGAGTTTCAAAAGTTCTTGGAAGGAAATAATTCCTTAAAAATTAGAATTGTGCAACTAGAAGCTAAAGACTTCATGAAACATCAAGAAATAATAAAACAAAATCAAAAGAAAGGAAAAAAAGAAGAAAATGTGAAATATACCTCATTAAAGAAACAACTGACCTAGAAAATGGATCCAGAAGAGATAATTTAAGAATTGTTGGACTACTTGAAAGACATGATAAAGAAAAAAAAAAGGCCTGGACATCATAAAACAAGAAATTATCAAAGAAAACTGCCCTGATAGTCTTGAACAAGAGAGTGAAATAGAAATTGAAAGAAAAAAGGAAAGAAAACCAAAATGACAGTATCCAAGATGAAAAGGGAGACTTTGCCTCTAATGAAAAGGAAATTAAGGCAATCATTAAAAACTATTTTGTCAAACTATATGGCAATCTAGGTGATATGGATGAATATTTACAAAAATATAAATTGCCTAGACTAACAGAAGAAGAAATAGAATACTTATATGACCCCATATCAGAAAAAGAAATTGAACAAGCCATCAAAGAACTCCCTAAGAAAAAGTGAAAGGAGCAGAACCAAGATGGGGATGCTATCCACCTCTGGAGAAAGAACTGTTGGAGTCAAATGGATGCCAAACAAATCATCCTGTCTTTCACATCAATGTATTTATCTTTTTATTTTGGGGTTTTAGTTTTGTATGAGTGGGCTCTTATAACACTGACCAATAATGGAAGTATATTTTGCATGATTACACATGTATGGCCCAGATCAAATTGCTTACCATCTTGGAGGGGAGGGAGGGAAGGAAGGAGATGGTTTGTTATCTTATAATTTGGGAAATATGTTTAAAATGATTATTACATGAAATTGGGAAAATAAAAAGAACAAAGTAAAAAGGAAAGAAGTTTAAAAAAAGAGACTGTAAAGGTAATCTAATTCAACCTTTTCATTTTGTAAATAAGGAAAATGAGACAAGGAAATGTTAAGTGCCTCATGGGAAAAGAATTAGAGACAGGATTTGAACCTAGATCCTCTGACTTAAAAGTTGGTGTATTTTTCACTGTGTGGCAAGGCATTCTAAAGAGGAGAGCTTTCACAGGCACTGCTTCACTCAGGCACAGCTGTCTTATTACCACTTCTTAAGCCACCACCAGAAAAATATAGCACAGCATCAGATTCTCCAGCCATCTGTCTCCATGTCTGTCATCCACTTGTTTATTCACTGTATAATTCACCTAAAGGGTAGTGCTATGGATAGGACCTGTGATTTCATCTGGATTACAAATTCCCAGGTGAGGAAACTGCTTCAACCAACTCTAACTTCATCACAGACAATTGCCTGGCACACTGAGCAGTTAAATGACTTGCCCAGATTCACACAGCCAATGTGTGAAAGATAGGTTTCAAAACTAGATCTCCCTGGTTTCAAGGCCAGTTCTTTAAACACTATTTTACATTATCTCTCAGAATTCATCTGAAGACAATAATGCTTGAGAGAACAGGAAACAAATGTTCCAGAATAGCATATGACATAGTACCATATAGCAGAGGCATTTAAAGCAAAGCCAATTGAATATAATGCATTAAAAATAGTTGGTATCCAAACCTACAAAATTATATTTATAAAAGTGACTTCTAAAGTATTACTTGTCTATAGGTAACTGCTGACCTTAGGGAAAATGATACTTTTATGGAAATTCTGCTAAAATCAAAATATTTCAGAATAGAGAATGAAATCTTGAAAGTTAATTTTCTACCTCTTTATAGTAGTCTAAGAAGCTGATATCAGAGCCATCTTTTTTAAAGGTGCTTCTTGGATTCTGCTCCCAGTCAATGCTATCAATTCTGTATGTCCTATTATTGTGTCTGTTGAAAGAATATATTTGGAGATTTATAATTCAGAAATAGCACAATATAAAATAATAATTGGAAAAATAAATAGCAGCTTACTGATTCTTCTAACAGTCTTATCTAGGTGGGTCTGGGGGTAATGAGTGATTAATGGTGAAACTGTAATATCTAGTTGCTAAAACTAAAATTTGTACAATTCCCAAAATGAGGTCTAAATATACATATTTAATAGAACTAGTAATGGGGCAGAAGATTCAGGAATAGCTATGTCCTAGATACAACAAAGCACCTATTTGGGAATTAACAACTCTATGGGAGGGGAATAAATGACCTTCCCACAATGGGACCATTTTCCTTTGGGTTGTTGACTCACATACAAGCAACAATCCCGAGGAAGAGAAAGGGGGACAATCATCATTTCTTCCCTCCTCTCTTGCTATGCTTCTAATAACTTCTCCTACTTTGAGAACTTCTGTGATGCATTTTACCCAGGCTTAGCCTGGGCAATTTGCATATAGTTTTTTTTTAAATTGGGAAAATAAAGCAGAAAGACTTACTTGGTATAAACAATCTGTCCTAGTATTTCTGACATAATGCCTTCTTGGGATGTGGATTTCCAAGACCTCTGAAAGTCATTTATTAAGTCTAAGACAGTATCCTTTCGGACAATTTTATGACTTACATCAGTGCACAGCATAATGTCATTCTCATACTGAAGAATAGAGGTAATGAAACCTGGACAAATATTCATCCTGTCAGACAAAATAAAAATTGCCTTCTATAATCAATGACTTTAGCAAATAGCAACCTACTACTAGTGATATAGTATATATATATATATATATATATATATATATATATATGTATATATAGGTAAGTAAATACTTACCTATATATGCACAAAAATCAACAATTCTCTATCACTAAGAAAAAAACACAAAAAATTGGAGAGGGGTGCTATTAATGATAAAATGCATTAAAAACCTAGGCACCAAATATATATATATGACAAATATATATATATATATATATATATATATATGAAGACAACTATAAAGCAATTTTAACAGAAATGGTTCTAAAAGTCCAACTCTGATGCTTTGTTGACATTGAACCTAAATTCTGGAAGGCTCTACCAGAGGTAGAACAATGGTCAGGTTCACCCATGATGGAAAAGTTGCTCTGAGCCAGACCGAATTACCTTTTCTCTTTTTATTTATTTATTTTTTTGGATCATTAGCACTAGTCCCTCCCAAACTTTAAAAGTCTCTTCCTTCTAACAAAAACAAACTCAAGCAGAATAAATCCACACATTGGTTATGTTAAAAAATTATAGACATACACTTCAATATTGAATGACTTCAATGCAAAAGGGAGCAAAGGTGACATTGGGAAGATAGGAAAATATAGTTTAGCATTAAGAAACAAATGGCAGAAGGCTCATGCCTTTATTTTATTAATATTTTTTCTGAGAAGCATTAGGAGACACTGGAGAAGGAAAAGACCAAATATCACCAAAAAAGAAAGAGATTACCAATTAAAAGACAGGATTTGGCTGCTAAATGATATTAGAATCATTTTCAAATCATTCCATATACAGTCAGAAAACTGACTTGTTAGAACAAAAAAAATCAATACCAAATTGGAATAAAAATGAAAAGATGTAGCAAAATAAGGCAATTCAATAATATATTTAAATGATCTGCTGAATCTGAAAAAAAGAGAAATGATTTAAAAAAGCATCAGACTATGACCATGGCCTGATGATGTTTAACTAATGTAAATCAATTGTCACAAGGCAGAGATCAAAAGAGCTTAGACAAACGTTTGATCCCCTTGCCAGGAGGAGAGAAATAACAGCCAAGGGCAACTATGGTTGTGAGTATAAAGTCATTTGGAAGATTTACAGAGGAGAACAGTAGAAGAAAGTGAGCAGCATCATTTGATAAAATAGCACTAAAAGGGAAAATTTACAGAATGCTTGGCAACTGAGCAAAGACATCCCAAGGGCATTTTAAGACAAAACAAGCAGAAGTACAATGGACTAAAGAGAAGTAGAGTTCTGCAAGGATTTTTCTCATTAATTCTTTTTGATAATGAAAGAAAATTGAAGAAAATAGAGTCATCACATTTCAGTTCAACATCATGCAGATTCTAAAATACATGACAAAGAAGCAAATGTTGCTCTTCTCACCTTTGTCATCTTCAATGTCATTAAGTCAGATTAAGAAAAAAAAAGATGATGTGATGGATAGGATAATTCTGAAGGCATGGATGATCAATTCTCAAAGAATCTGAAGGAGAGGAGTTACCAAAAGGCTTGCTAAAAAAGTTTTACACCTTATTACCAAAAAAGGAGGCCAAGAAAATATTTACCATTCCAAACGCCTACTTTCCCCATCTTTACAATTCCACTACTGCTATTGTCATGTACATACAGAGCATTCTTGATGAAAGTATGTGAAGAGAACAAGGTCTTAAAGTATATTTTACAGAAGATTACATGTTGACAATAACAATGATTTGATGAAAGGTATAGAGAATACACATTTCTCAGGTAATTACTGCTTGTGGAGTAAGAAAACCTAATTCAATAAAACAAAACTGTCACCTTAAAGGCATTCTTGCAACAAAATATCCCATGCAAAATTCTTTTAAAATTTTTCTATAATTTAACATATTAGCTATATTTTAAGTAATTATATGATTATCAATATCAAGTGGGGAATACCACCAGGTGAGGAATAACACAGAAGAATGTATGCTTGCCACAAATGTCAGCTAATGACATGGGAGATGTCTAATGCAGAGTCCAAATGGAAAGAGGAGATCCTATGGATGGAAAATGGGAAATCCTCCAGATACTTCTGCTTGTGGAGAACATTTTTGCTGAATCCTGGAATAGTACAGAGCTTCTCAAATGAGATCCATGATCACTCAAAAAAGAGTTCATCTTAACTATCCACACAAGCAGATGAATAATGCTGTTTATGTAGACTATGATATACAGCCAGATAGAAAACGAATAGGTCCATCAGCAAATATATTGAATATGGATAATGAAGAAAACTCCAAACTGAACCTCTAAATGACTTCTTCCTTTAAAAATCCACTAAATATATGTGTGTGTATATATATATGCATATATACACATATAAGATACACACATACATATATGTGTGTGGGTGTGAACAATCAATCCTCAACATTCCTAATTTTAACTTTCTCAATTTCAAGCATTCACATCTATTAGTAACCTTATTTTTACTTTTGAATTGCTAACACTGCATATTCTCAGCTATGCAGAGTAGAGAAAAAAATAATAGGTGACATACATGAAAGTCCCTGTAATGGCTGTTATCCTATTAAGTGTTTCACTGGTCTTATTCACCCTACTTTTGTAGAATAAAGAGTTCCCATGCATTTGGGAGTATCAGAGGTAAAGTTGAGATCTCACCAATGTTGACATCTTCCAGTGTCTTCTGACAGCAGCAATTAAAGCCCCAGTAACTTCTCCCTTGGCCTTCAAAGGGCAGCCAAGATAGAGCGGTTTATAAATAGTATAGTATTGTCTGAAATCAAGCTTTTGATTGTTTTTTAATTAAGATGTGAGCACAAAATGTCATAGATGTCTAAGCAATTACTGGTAAGAAAAAATGTTTTGCATGTTAACAATTTTATTTTGTGCATTTCATTTCATGGATTATTTCATAGTTACCAGGTTAGTAAAAGTATATATTATCATAATTAATGTTTTGATATTAAAATTATATTCATAAGATTGTATTTTCAGCAATTTCTAGGGAAAGATTACAGTTTTTGGTGACTGCAAGAACCCAATTCCCTATTTCCCATAGATTTAATGTATCAACATTCACATTTTATTCTCTTGCACCATTTTCTAGGAACACTACTAGCCTTGTGAAAGTTGAAGATTGACTAGATATGTGTATTTATACATACACACACGCACACACACACACATATATATATATATTTGCAAATATACACACATATGTGTTTCTGTTGATGTTATATAGCTGAGAGTCAAGGCTCCAAAAAATTAAAATTGAATATCACCCAAAAGGCAATGGAGATACATATGACCGGCATAATTAGGCTGTAATAGTACAAAGAATTTCATAGGATAATTAGTCAGGTGATAAACATTTATTAAGCAATTAATACAAGCCAGGCAGAGTCAACAGAACTAGAACTCTTAGCAAGAGGATTAAACCCTTTAGTTTACAGGCATTCATGGACAAGAGTTGCACAGAATGGGCAGGTATAGATCAATGGCAATCTGAATCACTGGAAGAAATATCTATGAGGTCAGACCTGAAATATAGTTACAATTGGATAGATGGAGCCCCATTTAATGTATAGGAACAAATGAAACCCAATATAGCAAAATGTTAATAGTGTTACAATAGATGTTTCCTCTTCCTCTCTTCTCAGTTTCTTTTTTAACATCTTGCAAATCTTGCTTCCAATTTTATTATTCCACTAAAATGGCTCTTCCACCAAAATGAAAATTAGCAATGATCTTTTAGTTGCCATATCCAATGGCCTTTGCCCAGTCCTCATTCTTATTGACATCTCTGTAGCCACTGACACTGTTGGTCATTCTCTCCAACCTGATACTCTCTTTTCTCTCAATTTCTAGAATGCCACTGTTTCAGTTCTCCTGCTACCTATTTGGCCATTCCTCTGTCTCCTTCACTCATCTAAATCATGCCCTATAACTACAGGTGTCTCACAATATTTTGTCTCAGGCTCTTTCTTCTTATTCCTCTATGTTATTTCACTTGGCAATCTCATCAGAGCCCCTGGATTTAATTATATTCCTAAGCTGACTATTCTCAGATATACCTATCCTGACCTAATCTGCTTTGCTGAACTCCAATCTTCCATCTCTAACTGCCTTTCAGACTTCTTGAACTAGATATCCAGTAGATAACTGGCCACCTCTAAACCAAATTCATTATCTTTTTCTATGAACCCATCCCTCCCTTCCCTTTTATTATAGAGGGTAACATCCTCCTCATTCTTAAGGTTCACAACCAAGAAGTCATCCTGGATTCCTCATTACCTATCATTCCCCATATGCAAGCTTTTGCCAACGTCTTTCAATTTTACCTCTACACCGTCTCTCAACATCTCCTTCATTCACCTGCCTCTGCCACTGCTCTACTTCACACCTGTACTATTGCCATAGCTACTGGTGGGTATGCCTCCCTCAAATCTCTCCACACTCCAGTCCATCCTCCATTTGGCCACCAAAAGTATTTTCCTAAATTTCAGGTCCAAAGACATCCTCCTCCTATCAATAAACTCCACTGGCTCCCTATTGCCTCCAAGATCAAGTACAAAATCCTTTGTTTTGTGTTCAAAGCTCTTCATTAACCTAACCTTCTCATACCTTTCCAATCTTCTTATACTTTATTCCCCAACATGGACTCTTAAATCTTCCTGGTTGTTCCACAAGCTAGACAGTCCATCTCTTGACTCCACACATTTTCTCTGGCTGTCCCCTATGCCTGAAATGTTTTCCATCCTCATCTATGCCCACCATCTTTCCTAGTGTAATATTTATTGGGAAAGGAAATAGGAAGATTGGAAAATAGGGGATAAATGGAGAATAATGGGAGGTTTGTATAGGGGTAAGGAGGAGTTAAAGGGAGAGAGGGAATATTGCTTGGTGAGGCAAGGGAGGGAGATGCCCCCTGCTGAGAGGAAACAACAGGGGTCCAATAAGGACCGTTTGTCTTTGAATGACTGAAACTGAAGTTCAGCTCCCTCTATGACCAAAAAAGATAGTCCACTTATCTGACTGCGAATTCAAATAATATAAAGTTTAATAATCCAGTTGGAATTAGAGTTTTTCCTTAGCTTCAGAGTATAGGGCCAGGCCCTAGAGGCTGGCGGAGACTCCCATCTACTCTCGTTGTTCTAATTCAGAATCTTAGCAGTACACAGAAAGCAAACAAGAGAAATTCTAACCTTTAGAAGCCTGTGTCTTTGGGCTGAACCAAGAAGAGCATGCCACTCCAGACTGGGCTGAACAAGCTCCTCTCTCCTCCAACACCAGGACCCCAGTCTCCCGTCTTCCCCCAGCAGGAAGGAAGTGCTAGTCACCAGACCCAACTGCCACTCCCAGTTGGCTCTTCCCCCACACAAACTATTAGTCTAGTTTCCTTTCCACACTAGCTTCCTTTAAATCCTAACCCAAATCCCATCTTACAGAGGGACCTTTTATGAATCACTTTTTAACTCTAGTGCCTAACTTCTTTTTTACTTCCTATTTATCTTATATATAACTTAATACACTTTTGTTTGCTTATTGTTTTTCCCATTAGTTGTGAGCTCCTTGAAGAAAGGTGCTATTTTTTACCTCTTTTTATATTTCCAGTGCTTCATACAGTCTTTGGAACATAGTAGGTAATTAGTATGTGTTTATTATCTCCATACTACATAAATGAATTTGCATATTTGAGATACCTTTTAAAATACCATTAGGATCCACTTCATGGGAAATGAAGAAATAAAAATCCAATGAAAGATGAAACTGAGAAGAATGATAAGCAATATGGGGGGGAAGAGGAATATATATTCATATTGACAGAACTCATTATAATATTATATATACTACATAATTTATAAATTTTTTAAAAGTCTTACCTTCTGTCTTAGAATCAATACTGTGTATTGGTTCTAAGGTGGAAGAGTAATAAGGACTAGGTAATTAGAGTTAAGTGACTTTCCCAGGGTAACACAGTTAGAAAGTATCTGAAGTCAAATTTGAATCGAGGTTCTCTCATCTTTAGGCATGCCTCTCAATCTGCTGAGCTACCTAGCTGCTCCCTACATAATTTATAATTAACATAAAGCCATAATTACTAAAGTCATCTAGGTTTATATGAAAAAAGCAAGTAAAGTGTAATAGATTAAACAATCTAATGCTAGAACCAAAGGCCTATGATAAATTAGGCATTTAAAAACCCCAAGATCAAAGTAAGGAAGGAATTCATTACTTAGTCAAAATTTGTTGGAAAAATTGGATGGCAGTAAAAAAATGCTTATTTTATTAGTATCTCACAACATATAGAATGACAAATTCTGAATAATATATTAGTCTATTATCTTCTAATTTATGATTGTCATTTGCCTAAATCTCTTTTGATATAGGAAGGAGATAAAATTCTCTGTTCTATGACAAATGAAAGAAACCAGAGAAAATGCAAGATCCTTAACCAATAAATTTTTACAAGAACAGCAAGGAATTCAAAATAAGAAAGAAAAAGATTCTTCTTTTTTTTAATCAGTACAATTATATTTATTTATAGGACATTTTAAGATGTCAGACATTTTTACAGAATGTCTGTAGTAAAAATTTCTCTACTGTTCTCTAATAGGTAAGTTATTTTAAAAAGGCTTGATTAAAGGTGAACTTTGCCTTCACTATCTCCCAAAAGAAAGATCACAGCTTCCTATAATAACATACTACAAAACTGATAGCCCAATCTGTTCCCAATTGAAATTGTACCATTTAATCTAATGGTAACTATAACACTTCTCATATATATATATATCACCACAATTAGAAGGGTCATAAGCTCTTTTTTGCTTACAAAATATAAATTGTTCAATGTTGTTAAGTACTATTTAAATATCCATTCCTATTATACAAACCTTGACTCTTTGGTGTCTTCTATTCCATTGTAAATGTCATAAAAATTGCGTCCAATTTGTACTAGCTTCATGACATTCAAAAGTCTAGAAATCGAAAGAACACAAGAGTTTCATTACTTAAGTTCTATTTTATTCTCACGAAGAGAATATGACTGATTAGAGTGTGATTATATTTGTAAAATGCTTTGTAAACCATAAAATGTTATAGAAATCCTAGATATTATTATTGTTTTTATTATATATAAAAAGCTTTGCAAAACTTACAGGGTTGTAGAAATGATAGCTTTGGACATATCTGCTCCATCCCCCTCTTGAAATAAGTTCCAATAGTAGTTTGCATTTTTATATTTGCAAAGTGCTTTACAAATACAGTAATATTTGATCTTCACAACAACCTGGAAGTTACATACTATTAAAATGAGGATAATAACAGCCTCTATCTTGCAGGGTTGTTAGGATCAAATGAAATAATATTGGTAAACTGCTTAGCAGAGTGCCTGACCCATACATACTAGACACTTAAATGTTTTTCTCTTCTTACCCATTCTGTCATTATTATCCCCATTTTATACTTAGAAAATCAAAGCAAATAGAGGTTAAGTGATTTATCCAGAGTCACACATCTAGTAAATAAAGGTCTAAGGCCAGATTTCAACTAGGTCCAGGAGAGCTTATCTAAACTTGTCTGTCTCCCATTAAGTAGCCTAGTTCTCTATACAGAAGAAATAGTTAATGATTATTAATTGACTTCAAATTATTTATTGAGAAAAAAACCTACTCAGTATTTACAATGCTGACCCAATGAAGCTGCTGATTAGACTAAGGGTCTATAGAGAAATAGGTTGGAATAATTAATTATACCTTCTCTCTATTAAACATTGAGTTACTGATAGGGGGAAGGAGTTGAAGTCTACATTGAGAATAAATTACATATGAAATCCTTTACTATCCCAAATGTTTGGATTTCAAATATCAAAAAGGGTTATAGGGATGCCCTTGATTTCATTAACGTTGACCACATCTAAACATATATTTGTGTTCCATGGAAGTGAAAAATGTCCAACAAACCTTTTGAAAATAACATTGTAAAACTGTAAACAAGTTGGGGAATTAGGTGAGAGTTCACTGGTTAAAGTGATAGTTATTCTCACTTTCTCTCCACTGTATGTCTGACTGAACAGTTCAGTAACCTGTAAAAATAATAATAATTATTATTATAAGCATTCCTAATAGATTACCAAAATGGAAAAACAGGGACAATAAAAACAGTGAAGCAAAACTAGGAAGTCAGTTTACTTTCTGAGATACCCCCAGAAGTATAAGTTTCTCTTTCCCAAAACTAGCATGGATTTATAAGACAAGTATTTTAGTCAATCCTGGGGTAAACCTGATAGTCTACTCAATGGAGGTTATTTTCATTAAAAGCAGATTCCTTTAGTAGCTAAGCTCAGCAACAGTAATTTGTAAAAACAGAATGTCCAATTATAAAGTTTGGCCAAAAGTCACCTTAAGCAAATGTTTAATGAATGATAATGTCTGTTCTAGAAATTCTTCTGTTTTGAATTTTGAGGACTGCAAAAAGATAGCAAAGAAGACAAAGAGAATAAGGGAACTTAATTTCAGTAGCTGCGTGTATCAAAACTGTAATCTTCCTTTTAAATATATAGAGGAGACTATATCTGAAATCTCATTGACTCAGGGAACCCTCTGATAAGGAAACTCTCTCTACCTGTGTAGATCAGCACCTCCTCTGAAACTCAGTCTTAGAGACACTAAGAAGTTAGTAACTTCAAGGTTAGGACAGTTATTTAAGCTGGGGCAACATGAGGTTATAGTTGCACCAGGATATATCAGAAGCAGGATTTGAACCAAAGTCAGACAATTTTGAGCTTTTCATCAGATTGGTTTTTTTGTTTTTTTACTTATCTATTAGAGAATAGTAATCTTTAATACAGACATTCCTGAAAGAAGATCTGACATCTAAAAACTGTCTAACACACTTTGCTAGTCCAAATGAGCCATCTCCCTAAAGTGACACCTTTGAAAGGAAAATACTGCAATGTCCAATTACAGGCTACAATGAGGCTTGCTATCACAGGTCTTTGTCAATAGTAGATACTTAATAATATTTATTGTACAAACCAGATGTGTTGGGAAGTGATGGGGAATTATAGCCTCCTAGACCAATGTGGTGCCTTTATTGCAAAGAACTTTTTATTCATATTTGCAGGTTCTAATATCAATATTGGTCAATTAACAAGAATTTATTAAGACTAACACTGGTCTGGAGGATACAAAAGCAAGCAATAGATATTTCTGGATTGTAATCAAATCCCTGCCAGCTATAAGACCTTTGGAGGCTACCTTAAAAATTAACAATACCATTGCCTCAGATCATATTTACTTCTATCACAACTGGTAATTGCAGTGACTGAACCATATTCTCTTTAAAAGCATCTAAGCTGCAATGCTATCCAAATATGTTATTTCACCTTGTTTTGTAGTCTGTGGTGTAAATATAATATTGTCCCATCAAAAGAATAACGTTGTCCTAGATGTGCTTTTTGCATGTCAAGTAAAGCTGAACGGAGTTTTCTAGAATCCATCTGTGGGCTGAAGTCAACATGGTACTGGTACAGGGCCCATTGGGGAAGCGATGTCAACCTGAAATAGTTTGTCTTCAAGCAGACTGCCCTTCCTGAAGTACCTGAAAGATTGGACCAGATTGATACCCTGTGAGACATCAAGTCTGCTTATTTTTCCCCATCATTTCTAATGCTCTAATTCTTCCAAGACTCCAGGCTAAAGTGCCACAATGAATTGGAGTTCTCAGAGAGACCTGACTCTCAGGGACACTAATCTAAAAGCCATTTGAGTGGATATAAAAGCATGCCTTTCGTAAGTGAACCAAGTCAACAGTCTAGCCTAATTGTATCAAAAGACTCCTATGGAAAACTCAGGTCTGCAAAGGATTTCTAAGAAGTATTTAATGACCTAAATATTCTGTACCTTAAGATCTGAGCTAGCTAGGCTGAATCTGCTGTGAAAAAGCAAACTGGATTATTCTCCTCTGGTATACAATTTGAATACTGTGTCTAGACAGGCAGAGTCTTACCCAGAAGGACAAAGGATGGTATCTCAGTTGACATTCTGACAGCAATGAAGCCCTTACACCTACCTGATGGCTTAGGTGCAAGAATAGCTATGTAAGAATGAATGATAAAGTATTTCTTTAATGTTTACTATGTGCCAGGCAGCACAGTGGATAGAGTGCCAAGTCCAATTTGACCTCAGACTTTTACTAGCTAGGTGACCCTGGGCAAGTCACTTAACTCTGTTTGCCTCAATTTCCTAATCCATAAAATGAGTTGGAGAAAGAAATGGCAAGCTACTCCAATATCTTTGCCAAGAAAACCCCAAATAGGGTCAGGAAGTTGGACATAACTGAAAACAACTGAACAACAGCAACAAAAAAATGGACCAGACACTGTGCACTAACTGATTATATAAACACAAGCAAGGCAGACAGCCTTGCCTCAAGAAGCATGTTTTAGTGGGGAAAGACCAAAAAGCTGGAGGGGATGGAGGTGGAATACAAGTATAGTAGCATGGTTTATTAATGCCTTGGAAGTGCTGTGGATAGCCTGGTTCTGGTCAAGATAAAGTAACTATTTCCTATCAGTCAGATACTAAAACAAAAACAAAATCAATATCTCATAGCAATAAAAATTGACATTATTGCTTCACTTGGCAAAACCACAAAATAGAATTAAACTTTCTTAAAAAGTAAAATCCCCCAAAACCAATGTAACTAAAATCAGAAGGGAAGCAACAAATTGGGAAACAATCTTCATAAAAACCTCTGACAAAGGTTTAATTACTCAAATTTACAAAGAGCTACATCAATTGTACAAAAAAATCAAGCCATTCTCCAATTGATAAATAGGCAAGGGACATGAATAGATAATTTTCAGATAAAGAAATCAAAACTATTAATAAGCACATGAAAAAGTGCTCTACATCTCTTATAATCAGAGAGATGCAAATCAAAACAACTCTGAGGTATCACCTCACACCTAGAAGATTGGCTAACATGACAGCTATGGAAAGTAACAAATGCTGGAGGGGATGTGGCAAAGTAGGGACCTTAATGCATTGTTGGTGGAGTTGTAAATTGATCCAACCATTCTGGAGGGCAATTTGGAACTATGCCCAAAGGGCGATAAAAGACTGTCTGCCCTTCGATCCAGCCATAGCACTGCTGGGTTTGTACCCCAAAGAGATAATAAGGAAAAAGACTTGTACAAGAATATTCATAGCTGCACTCTTTGTGGTGGCCAAAAATTGGAAAACAAGGGGATGCCCTTCAATTGGGGAATGGCTGAACAAATTGTGGTATATGTTGGTGATGGAATATTATTGTGCTAAAAGGAATAATAAAGTGGAGGAATTCCATGGAGTCTGGAACAACCTCCAGGAAGTGATGCAGAGCGAGAGGAGCAGAACCAGGAGAACATTGTACACAGAGACTGATACACTGTGGTACAATCGAAGGTAATGGACTTCTCCATGGGTGTCAATGCAATGTCCCTGAACAAGCTGCAAGGATCTATAAAACACTATCCACAAGCAGAGGATAAACTGTGGGAGTAAAAACACCAAGGAAAAAAGCAATTGCTTGACTACAGGGGTTGAGGGGATATGACTGAGGAGAGACTCTAAATGAACACTCTAATGCAAATACCAACAACACGGAAATGGGTTCAAGTCAAGAACACATGTGATACCCAGTGGAATCACGCGTCGGCTATGGGAGAGGTGGGGGGAGGGAGGAAAAGAAAATGATCTTTGTCTCTAATGAATAATGTTTGGAAATGATCAAATAAAATATGGTTTATAAAAAAAAAGTAAAATCCCCTTAAGAGGGAAATCTCTCTAGAGCAAAAGTTTCTGAGAATGAGACAATAATCCAGGGATATTTGGTGCAATAAGGATTCAAAGCAAAGAAGGGACATTCCTTCAGAGTTCATCATCATGCTTGAGTCAGGTGGGTTTCATGTTTAAAAGGAAACATCAGAAATTGTGTTCCCCTAGTACAAATGTGGGGGAAGGACAAAAGACAGACCTGACCTTACAGGACCTTCTCATGCTAAGCAATAAATGTGATTAGTGTTAGACCCTGAATCTGTGGCTTAATTCACTTTGTGAGCCCCAATCTCAGGTGCAGAAACTCCTTCCTCTCCTACTCCAGGGAGGGGATCTTTCTAGCACTTAACTGTCTTAACAATTAATTATCTAGGAAAGGTTAAGTGACTTGCTCAGGGTTCCACAGACAGGAATTGAACCCAAATGTCCTGGGCTTCAAGCCAGTTTTCTGTTTCTATCCGTTATGCAATACCACCTTCAATAAAACTGAACTAAAGAGGAAAAAAAAAGTTTAGCTATCTTTCTCAAGGACATACATGTTACTTTAACAGATATTGAGTACCATGGGGGGAAAATATAATATTGGACTCCTGAGAAATTGACTCACCTCTTTTGGACTCTATGAAATGATGCAGTTGTTGCCGAGTATTCACACCAACATCATAAATTTTCGATAGATCTGATTGTTTCTTCCTCTGCAATGGCTCCTTCCTTCTAACTGAGGCTTCACCCTTTTGTTCTGTTTGCAAAAAATAAAGTTTAACATTTGTTAAGTTGTCAATTGACCAAAGGATCATACTTCTTACGGTACTTTGTAAGCTTTCTATAAATTCCCATTTCATATGACTAAAAAGAAACAATCCCTTAGTGTTATTAAGGGAAATCACTGAAAACAAGTAATCAATATATCCATCAACACACATTAAGGGCCAATTATGTGTCAGGCCCTGTGCTAATAGCTGAGAACACAAATAAAATTCAAGAAGAATTCCTACCCTCAAGAAGCTTATGTTATGATGGGAGAGAACATCTGATAGAGATGATTGCTAGAGATAGAGATGAGAGAGAAAGATCGATCAGTACATTCAAGATATACACAAAATGGCTCCAAAGGTAACTTTGGAGGGGAGGGAATTGGCAAGAGATTGAATGTAAAAGACTTTTCAAAGGCCAGGATATTTGAACCTAGTCTTAAAGGAAGCAAGGGTTTTAGCAAATCAGATGTGAGGAGGGAGAACAGTCTCAGAATAAAAGAAAGGTAAGGAAGAAAACAAGTTTAAGACTCAGTTGCTTAGGTTGCCATCTACCATGCTCAGAAAAAGGCAATTCAAATGAAGAAGGCTGGTTTCTCAATGATCTTAGGAAGATGAGAACAAAATTTCAGCTCAAGCATGGGATAAAGAATATAATGTATTATACAGATGAACTGTAAGAGTCCAATTACTGTGCATACTTATATTTAGAAAGAACAAATAACTGACAAAAGTGTTGTTGCTTTTAGTACATGTTACTAGGAATAATCATTGGCAAAGCCCAGAAGACATATTTGATGACCTTTTAAATGAAGGAAAAAAAATCACCTTTTCTGATAACATATCATTCCTACTTATCTCTTGAATTGCTAAGATTGCCCTCTGTTCATAAAGGCTGTGCCAGACAAGTTTAGCCTCTAGTAAATTCTACCATGCTATAAAAACTTCAAGTTTTGAATCAAAACAAATAATGTCTGCTTTCTGAAGTCCGGTCTAGAAGCAGAGTGGAATATTTAGTGCTTCACCAGTAAGGTGACCACTTAGCAAAGAACTCTCTAGTCACGCCAACTCATGAAACCAAGCAAGAGAACAATAGTGGAGGACAGGAGTTAAGAATACCATAGCTGAAACTCACTACAAGCATTGATTAGTTCTTGGTATTCTAAATGTAAGGTCTTCAATAATATTCAAAAACTGGTCTAGAATAAGAATTTTTAGTCTGGCTTATTGATAATTGATAGATTTCATGGAGTCTATGAACTTAAGTGGGAAAAATAAATGGTCACATTCTTGTTTTCACTAACCTGTAACTGAAATTTAGCATTTCCTTTCATTATTTTATTAAGGGGGTAGGGGGCTTAGTGAATACATACTTTAAATTATATTCACTTAATATATAAATTATTATAAATTCACACATGCTTTCATCGCCCAGGTAGAATAATATAAATATGTCTTGAGATAATTTAAAGTTGATATTAAATCAATTAATTAAATATTAATTTCTTAATACTGGTAAAACAGTAGTTCAATAGTTTTTATTTTCAGTTTTCTTCATCTTGCCTTTGATTTTCAAGTTTTCTATTTTGATGTTTAATTGGGGATTTTTAGCCTGTTCCTTCCTAGTTCTTGTTAGTCGAATGTCCATTTTGTTGATCTGCTCTTTATCGCTTTTGTTAATGTAAGCATTTAGACATATAAATTTTCCCCTATAGTACTTTGGCTGCATTTTATAAATTTTAGTATGTTCTGCCATTGTTCTGGATAGGCTCAACACTCTAGCCACTGTGCCATTAATTACCACTAAATAGTTAAGTGACTCTACAAAAAAGAAGTATTAAGTGACTTCCCAAGATCACAAGTAATAAACCTCAAAGGAATATAGAGATGACTTTTTCCAGACTAATAAAACATTTTTCAAAGTTTCATAGATAATCTGACTATCTTGAATCCCTATTACCTAAGCCATGAAACAACTAGTTTTGTTAGAGGAGAATAAACTTCATGTTAAAATTAGTACAGGAGGTAGAATCAATATGTTGGAGTGAAAAATCAGTGTTTTGAACAAGCTCTCATAATACATCCCTTAAACATGCCCCAAACCAAATCCTGAGTGGGAAAGCCAAAAAAAAAGTCAGCATGACATTTTTCCAGCCCTAGGGTAGGTTAGGAAGAAAAAGGGAGACGTCTATGGACACTGAGAAGAGAGTTGGCCAGGATGGAAGCAGTAAGGGGCTGCAAGAGAGCAGTAGAGAGCAGCCCAGTGCCAAGGGACAGTAAGGGGACTGAACACCTGGTCAAAAAGAGATCCACCAATTGAGACTGAGTGCCTCAAAACAACAAAACCAAAATCAAATAAGCAAAAGAGTTCCATGGTAGGGCACAGCACAGAAGGTAGGCAAATTTAAGGCATTTCCACGCTAAAAGGGAGCAAAATTTCCCCCACCAAGGGGAGAGCTTATCGCCCCTCCCCCACATCACCTACTTTTCCAGAGTCCGAGCAAGCATGGGACAAACTTCTAAGTTCTAGAAGGAAGGCTAGCTGAGGTCAACACAGACTTTCCCCTAAAAGAAACTAGACTCGGAACGCTGGGAGACTGAGGAAATAGCTCTAACAGAACTAGATAAATCAAACCAAAAAATAAATAAGAAAGAGGTAAGAGAACTGAATGAAATCTTAGAAAAATTAGAGTTAGTAGACATGTGGAGAAAAATAAATAGGGACAAAAAGGAATACACCTTCTCAGCAGCACATGATACCTTCACAAAGACTGATCATGTACTAGGGCATAAAAACATGGCAAACAAGTGCAAAAGAGCAGAAATAATAAATGCAAACTTCTCAGATCACAATGCAATGAAAATAATAATTAGTAAGGCTACATGGAGAGGGAAATAAAAAATTAATTGGAAATTAAACAATACGATTCTCCAAAATCGTATAAAGAACAAATCATAGAAACAATTAATTTCATTGAAGAAAATGACAATGATGAGACATCCTTTCAAAATCTATAGGATGCAGCCAAAGCAGTACTCAGGGGGAAATTTATATCCTTGACTTCATATATTAACAAATTAGAGAGGGTCAATGAATTAGGCATGCAAATTAAAAAAAAAACTAGAAAGTGAATAAATTAAAAATCCTCAGATTAAGACTAAATTAGAGATCCTAAAAATCAAAGGAGAAATTAATAAAACTGAAAGTCAAAGAACTATTGATTTAATAAATAAGACTAGAAACTGGTACTTTGAAAAAACAAATAAAATAGACAAAGTACTGGTCAATCTAATTTTAAAAAGGAAAGAAGAAAACCAAATTAACAGTATCCAAGATGAAAAGGAAGACCTCACCTCTAATGAAGAGGAAATTAAGGCAATCATTAAAAACTACAATGCCCAATTATATGGCAACAAATATAGCAAACTAGGTGAAATGGATGAATATTTACAAAAATATAAATTGCCTAGACTAACAGAGGAAAAAATAGACTCCCTAAACAACCCCATATCAGAAAAAGAAATTGAACAAGCCATCAAAGAACTCCCTAAGAAAAAAACCCCAGGTCCAGATGGATTCACAAATGAATTCTATCAAACATTCAAAGGACAACTAATCCCAATATTATACAAACTATTTGACAGAATAAGCAAAGAAGGAGTTCTACCAAATTCCTTTTTTGATACAAATATGGTACTGATTCCAAAGCCAGGCAGATCAAAAACAGAGAAAGAAAACTACAGAACAATCTCCTTAAAAATATAGATGCAAAAATATTAAATAGAATACTAACAAAAAGATTCCAGCAAGTGATTACAAGGGTTATTCACTATGACCAGGCAGGAATCATACCAGGAATGCAAGGATGGTTCAATATTAGGAAAATCATCCACATAATTGACCATATTAACAAACAAACTGACAAAAATCACATTATCTCAATAGATGCAGAAAAAGCCTTTGACAAAACACTCATTCCTACTGAAAACACTAGAAAGCATAGGAATAAATTTCCTAAAGATAATAAACAGAATATATCTAAAACCATCAGCAAACATCATCTGCAATGAGGATAAACTAAAAGCCTTCCCAATAAGATCAGGAGTGAAACAAAGATGCCCATTATCACCTCTATTATTTAACATTGCACTAGAAACTCTAGCAGTGGCAATTAGAAAAGAAAAAGAAATTGAAGGTATTAAAATAGGCAATGAGGAGGCCAAGCTATCACTCTGTGGATGATATGATGGTCTACTTAAAGTATCCTAGAGAATCAACCAAAAAGCTAATGGAAATAATCAATAACTTTAGCAAAGTTGCAGGATACAAAATAAATCCAAATAAGTCATCAGCACTTCTATATATTTCCAACACGTCTCAACAGCAAGAATTAGAAAGAGAAATTGCATTTAAAATCACCCTAGACAATATAAAATACTTAGGAATCTATTTGCCAAGACAAACACAGGAACTATATGAACACAACTACAAAACACTCTCCACACAATTAAAACTAGATCTAAATAATTGGAAAAACATCAATTGCTCATGGGTAGAATGAGCTAAAATTAAAAAAAAAATGACAATCCTACCCAAATTAATTTACTTATTTAGTGCCATACCCACCAAACTACCAAAAAACTTTTTTACTGGATTAGAAAAAACATAACAAAGTTCACTTGGAGGAACAAAAGATCAAGGATATCCAGAAAAATCATGAAAAAAGAAAATGCGAAGGAAGAAGGCCTTTCAGTCCCAGATCTCAAACTATACTATAAAGCAATGGTTATCCAAACAATATAGTACTGGCTAAGAGACAGAAAGGAGGATCAGTGGAATAGATTTGGGGTAAGTGACCTCAGCAAGATAGTCTATGATAAGCCCAAAGATTTTTTGGGACCAAAATTCACTATTTGATAAAAACTGCTAAGAAAATTGGAAAACAGTATGGGAGAGATTAGGTTTGGATCAACACCTCACACCCTACACCAAGATAAACTCAGAATGGATGAATGACTTGAGTATAACGAAGGAAACTATAAGTAAATTAAGAGAACACAGAATAGTATACATGTCAGATCTTTGGGAAAGGAAAGACTTTAAAACCAAGCAAGAGCTAGAAAAAAATCACAAAATGTAAAATCAATAATTTTGATTACATCAAATTGAAAAGTTTTTGTACTAACAAAACCAATGCAAACAAAATTAGAAGGGAAGCAACAAATTGGGAAACAATTTTTATAACAAACATCTGACAAAAGTCTAATTACTCAAATTTATGAAGAGCTAAATCAATTGTACAAAAAATCAAGCCATTCTCCAATTGATAAATGGGTAAGGGACATGAATAGGCAATTTTTAGTCAAAGAAATCAAAACTATTAATAAGCACATGAAAAAGTGCTCTACATCTCTTATAATCAGAGAGATGCAAATCAAAACAACTCTAGAACACCTAGAAGATTGGCTAACATGACAGCAAATGAAAGTAATGAATGCTGGAGGGGATGCAGCAAAGTCGGGACATTAAATCATTGCTGGCGGAGTTGTGAATTGATTCAACCATTCTGGAGGGCAATTTGAAACTATGCCCAAAGGGCAATAAAAGACTGTCTGCCCTTTGATCCAGCCATAGCATTGCTGGGTCTGTACCCCAAAGAGATAATGGACAAAAAGACTTGTACAAAAATATTCATAGCTGCGCTCTTTGTGGTGGCCAAAAATTGGAAAACAAGGGGACGCCCTTCAATTGGGGAATGGCTGAACAAATTGTGGTATATGTTGATGATGGAATACTATTGTGCTCAAAGGAATAATAAAGTGGAGGAATTCCATGGGAACTGGAAATGACCTCTCAGGAATTGATGCAGAGCAAAAGGAGCAGAACCAGGAGAACACTGTACACAGAGACCGATACACTGTGGTACAAACAAATGTAATGAACTTCTCCATTAGTGGTAATGCAGTGATCCTGAACAACTCGGAGGGATTTACGAGAAAAAACACTATCCAGATTCAGAGGAAAAACTGTGGAGGAGAAACACAGAAGAAAAACAACTGATTACTTACATGGGTTGAGGGGATATGATTAGGGATGTAGACTCTAAATGAACATCCTAATGCAAATGCTAACAATATGGAAATAGGTTTTGATTAAAGACACATGTAATACCCAGTGAAATTGTGTGTCAGCTACAGGAAGGGTGGGGGGAAGGGAGGGAGGGAAATAATATAATTCTTGTAACCAAGCAATAATGTTCTAAATTGACTAAATAAATTAATAAAAAAAAAAGAGGCTGAAGACAGCTGGGAAAAGAACTTAAAAAGCACAATAGGTCTTCTGAAAACAGAGACACATGAATTAAAACAAAAAAAAATAGTGTCTTTAAAGCTATAATTGACCAGCTTGAAAATAAGGCAAAGAAAGTAAAAGATGACCTACAAAAAAAAAAAACAGACCAAAAGGAAAAGGATGACTGAAAAGCCAGGGATGAAATTCTGTCTTTAAAAATTAGAATCCAACAACTAGAAGCAAATAATTTCACAAGGTAGCAAGAGTCTATAAAACAAAATTAATAAGAATGAAAAAAAATTGAGGAAAATAGATCCAGAAGAGACAATTTATGAATTATTGGACTACAGAAAAATCATGACAAAAGAAAAAGCCTGGATATCATTCTACAGGAAATTATCCAAGAAAACTGCTCCAACATTCTTGAACAAGAGGGTAAAGTGGAGATTGAAACAATCCACAGTTCACCTCCTGCATTTGATCCCCAATTGATAACGTCCAGGAATGTTACAGCCAAGTTAAAGAACTACTAGACCAAGGAAAAGATACTACAAAAGTTGCCCAAAAGAAACCAATCAGATATCATGGAGCCACAATAGGATAGCACAGGATCTGGCTGCATCTATTCTGAAGGCCTGGAAAGCATTTAATATAATACTCCAGGAAGCAAGGGAACTGGGTCTACAACCAAGAATCAACTACCCAGCAAAATTGATTATATTCTTGGAAGGAAAAGTATGATCATTTAATAAAATAGAAGACATTCCTAAAGAAATTACCTGACTTAAACAGAAAATTTGGTTCCCAAACACAGAACTCAAGAGAATCACAAAAAGGAAATTAAGAAAGCGAAACAAACCAAAAACCTTTTTTAAGGGACCCAATAAGTTCAAATGAAAGTTGTATTCTCATAAGAAAAGATGATATTGGTAACTCTTAAAAATTGTTATCATCAGGGTAGCTAGAAGAAGTATACTTAGAGGGTACAGTAACAAACTGTATAGGATGAAATGTCAAAAAAATATAAAAAAATAAGAGTAAAAAAAGAGGATAGACTTCCGGGTAAGCATGGCGACAGAGTAAACGCGGCTGGCTTCCTCTCCTCAGACCCAACGACACAGACGACCTCAAAAGATCCCCCAAAAAACAAAAACAACCATCCTCATAATAACAGAGAGACCCCACACTAAGCACAGCACTGAAGATAGGTGGGACTCCGGCATTTCCACAAAATAAGGGAACAAAAAGATGATCCACTTTCCCCCCACCCACCACGCTGATGGAGCCAGAGCCTAAGTAGGCACTGACCAGAATCAACAAGTGAGGGAGGGGCACCCCAGGAGTGAACAACAGGTAGCCCCAGGTCTGGGGACCTGAGTAAGACCACCAAGTGCCTACTCCTGAGAGTAGTAAAACCCCAAACCCTGGCAGGCGGGCAAGGGGAAGTCAGATTGCGGGCACCCAGAACTAGCTCGCTATAATCATTGAGTGTGCATAGGGATCCCCTGAAGTGACCAAGGGGCACCCACAGGTCTTGGGAGTTAACTAAAACCACCAAAGACCCACACCTGAGAGCAATAACACCCAAAAAGCCGGCAGGCAGGGGAGGGAAGCCCCTGGGTTCCCCCAGGAAGACAGTACAGCTGCAGAGAATGGAGAATTTGCCTGGGGTTAAAGCCTCGATCATTAGAGCCATACTCAGAGAGCCAACCCTCCTCACTCAGATTTCTGACTGGAAAGGGGAGGAAAAAACCATAGAGAAGGCAAACAGTGCACAGAAGCAACAGCCTCTAAACACCAAGAAAAGCAAGAAGAAGGGGGTGATTTTGGACACATTTTATGGAGCAAAAATACAAAATACAGAGGAAATAGAAGAGGAAACACAAACAAATGCTCCAAAATCTTCCAAAAGAAATGGAAATTCTCCACAAGCTCTTGAAGAATTTAAATTGGAAATTATGAAAAAGATGGAAGCTTTCTGGCAGGAAAAATGGGAAATAATGCAAAAGGAACTCAGCAATCTGAGGGACCAAAATATGCAAATGCAGAAACAGCTTGAAGCCTCAAAAAACAGGTCAGAACAAACTGAAAAGGAAAACCAATCTTTAAAGATCAGAATCAGGCAACTGGAAGACAATGATCTTGCAAAAGAGCAAGAATTAATAAAGCAAAGTCAAAAGACTAAGGAATTAGAAGATAACATAAAATATCTCACTGACAAGGTGACAGACCTGGAAAACAGAGGAAGGAGAGGCAATCTGAGAATCATTGGTCTACCAGAAAACCCAGAAATAAACAGTAATCTTGACATTATAATACAAGATATCATCAAAGAAAACTGCCCGGAGATTCTAGAACAAGGGGAGAAAATATGCATTTAAAGAGTTCACAGAACACCCTCTACACTAAATCCCCAAAAGACAACTCCCAGGAATGTAATTGCCAAATTCCAAAGCTTCCAAGCAAAAGAAAAAAATCTTACAAGAAGCCAGAAAAAGACAATTTAGATATAAAGGAATACCAATCAGGATCACACAGGACCTAGCAATTTCCACTCTGAACGACCGTAAGGCCTAGAACATGAGCAAGAGATAGAGAACATTACAAAATTTAAAATGAATGATTTTGATTACATCAAATTAAAAAGGTTTTGTGCAAACAAAACCAATGTAACCAAAATTAGAAGGAAAGCAACAAAATGGGGTGGGGGAAATCTTTATAACAAAACTCTCTGACAAAGATTTAATTTCCCAAATATATAAGGAACAAATTCAAATTTATTTAAAAAAATCAAGCCATTCCCCAATTGACAAATGATGAAGGGATATTCATATCCCTTTGTATAGACAATTCTCAGATGAAAAAATCAAAACTATCAATAATCACATGAAAAAGTGTCCTAAATCCCTCCTGATTAGAGAAATGAAAGTTGAAACAACTCTGAGGTACCACTTCACACCTGGCCAATATGGCAGCAATGGAAAGTGATAAATGTTGGAGGGAATGCATTGTTGCTAAAGTTGTGAATTAATCCAACCATTCTGGAGGGCAATTTGGAATTACTCCCAAAGGGCTTTAAAAGACTGTCTTCCCTTTGATCCAGCCATACCACTACTGGTTTTGTATCCAAAGAGATAATAAGAAAAATGACTTGTACATGCTCTTTGTGGTGGCAAAAAAATTGGAAAATGAGGAGATGTCCATCAAATGGGGAATGGCTGAACAAATTATGGTATATGATGGGTATGGAATATTCTTGTGCTGAAAGGAATGATGAACTGGAGGAATTCCATGTGAACTGGAAAGACCTCCAAGAATTGATGCAGAGCAAAAGGAGTAGAAACCGAACATTGTACACAGAGACTGATACATTATGGCACAATCAAATGTAATAGACTTTCCTAGTAGCAGCAATGTAATAATCCAGAAAAATCCAGAGGAATTTATGAGAAAGAATACTATCCACATCCAGAGAAAGAACTGTGGGAGCAGAAATGCAGAAGAAAAACATATGATTAATCATATGGTTCGATGGGGATATTATTGGTGTTTTGGTATTAAAAGATCACTCTATTGCAAATGTGAATAATATGCAAATAGATTTTTAACGAGGATACATATATAACCCAGTGGGATTGCTTGTCAGCTCTTGGAGGGAGGACGGAAGAGGGGTGGGAAAAATCATGAATCATGTAACCATGAGAAAATGTTCTAAATTAATTCTAAAAAAAAAAAGAAAAGAAAAATGCAAATTAAAATAACTCAGATGCCTCCTCACATCCACCAGATTGCCTAAGAAAAATAACAGTGCTAGAGATATGAGAAATTAGATACATCAATGCACTGTTGGTCTAGCTGTGAATTAGTCCAACCATTCTAAAGAGTAGTTTTGGCATTATGCCTAAAATCATATAAAACTGTGCATACTCTTTGACCCAACAATATCCTTATAGGGTCTGTTCACCAAGAAGATCAAAGAAACAAGGGAAAGGCATATATATATATATATATATATATATATATATATATATATATATATATATAAATATATATATAAAAAGTTTATATATATATATATATATAAACTTTTTATGTTGTATTGTATTTTTATTTATTTTCCAATTCCATTTTGACCTGGCTACCACCTTAATGGTACTCAGGAGTATTCTGGGCTATTTAAGAGGAAAAGAGGAGAATTTAGATCCAAGCCCTGGAGAGAAAGATTCTGGAGTCTGACTGTTTTAACTGTTACTCCTGTCTTGATTTTTCCCTGGGCTGAAAGGAAGAATCTTTGCTCTGGAAATTTTCGCTTGGAAATCCTAATCTCGTGGAGAGGTTAGTGATTCCTTGGTTTAAGAATCTGCCTTAGAGACCTGATTTTTCCCTGAGGCACCGAGACCATCTGCCTGAGATCCATCTGTGAGAAATCTACTTGGCTAGCGTTTGTCACCTAGGACTCTGGGTTACCTAGTGAAGCCAATCCCAGGCTTTAGGTAAGGGCTCAAATACGTCTGGGAGTCCTTCCTCTTTAATCTTTTGATATTCCATACTAATAAGGTTAGTTAGAGTAGTCAGAGAGCATTTTTGGGTTTTAGGTAAGAGCAGGGAGTGGATAGGCAGAGCCTAAAGAAGCAACGAAGAGTACCTCTCTCAAGGTGTGTAGAAGTTGAGTTTGAAACTAGATCTGTAGTTTTAGGACCGTTTCCCTTTCCCTTTACCCAATTATCAAGTAAACTTGTTTTCTTATAAGCCAAGGGTTTTGTGCTTTACTGGTCCTGAAGAGGTCCCTAGGTCCATCCATCTAGGAAAGATTTTTATTTCAAAGCTTTCTAGTGTTTTCATTGGAATAGATGTAGCAATTCTTTTTGTGGTGGCAACTTGAAAACTGAAGGGATACCCTTCAATTGGCAAATTACAGTATATGAATGCAATGGAATGCTATTTGTACTGTAAGAAACAATGGAGAGGGTTTCAGAAAAACTGGGAAGGCTTGTATTAACTAATACAAAGTGAATTGAAGAAAGCCAAGAACAATGCACACAATAACACAAATATCAAGTATGAAAGATTTAGTAATTCTGATTAACACAATGATTTACCATAGTTCCAAAGAACTCATGATGAAAAAGTCTATCCACTTGCAGATAGAGAATTGATGGACTCTTCCTGACTGAACCATGTATTTCTTCTTTCTCTTAGAACATGACTCATGCAGAAATAGAACCTGGCTGTGATTTGGAAGGACAGAAAAGGATACATGTGAAGAAATATAAGAAGATTCTTGGGTTTTGGACTCAAGAACTGATTGGTTCATTCAAGACAAGTGAATTTAGGGAATAGGGTAGGTTTAAGGTAAAGGCTAATGAGTTCTGCTTTGGACATGTTGAATTTGAGATATCAAGTAGATAAAGAAGTGGAGATACCCAGCATAAGGTTGATGATGTGAGGCTAGAGCTCATGTGAAAGGTAAGAGTTGGATATGGAGAACTGGGAGACCTCTGTATATAGATGATAATTAAACCCACTGGAGCTTGAGATCAACAAGAGAGTACAAAGAGAGAAAAAATGGCCCAGGGCAGAGCTATATGGTATATCCACAATTGGAAGATGGGAAATTGATGATGGATATGGGAAATTAGACTCAGAAGAAACAGTCAGATAGGCAAGAGAATCTAGGGGGAAAATACAAACTCTGAGCTTTTAAAACCTGGCTCCAACCAGTATACCCTCAATGGGCTTTACTCACCAGTTTATACTTGATTTAACCAAACTGGCCTTTTCCCTCTCTTCACACACCAGATATTTGATCTCTTGCCAACCTGACTTTGCTATAAACATCTCCCATGCCTGAAATGCAATAGTCCCTCTCTCCCTTTAAGATACAGCTCAAGTGCCATCTTCTACATGAAGCCATTCCTGATTCTGTCAACTGCTAGTCCCCATCCTTCCCAAACTAACTTAAATTTAATTCTTTTATACATATTTGTATTCATCTACTTCACATTTAGGCTGTACATTTGTTTTTATAAACTTGCTATCTCTATTAGGATGTAAACTCATTGCAAGTATAGACTATTTCATTTTTTGGACTTGTTTCCCGGAGTCTAGAAAACTGTCTGGCACCTAGTAAGTGTATACAAAGTACTTAAAGATTTATTGAAACAGTAGAGAATGGGCATATAAAAAAAGATAGAGATGAAAAGCATCTCGGAATAAGGTGTGGACAACAGGGTATTCTTAAAAAAAGAAGCAAACATTCAATATTGCACTAGAAAAGCTAACTATAGCATTAACACAGGAAAAAGAAAATCAAAGGAATTAGAATAGGCAATGAAGAAGCTAAAATATCACTCTTTGCAGATGATATTATGATGTACTTAGAATCCTAGAGAATCAACTAAAAACAAGATGAAACAATTAACAACTTTAGCAAAGTTGTAGGATATAAAAACCCACATAAAGCATCAGTATTTTTATATGTTACCAACAAAGTCCATCAAGAAAAGAAAGAGAAATTCCATTTAAAATCACTGCTATATGAACACAATTATAAAACACTTTTCACACACAGATCTCAATAATAGGTAGGCTGAGCCAATGTAATCAAAACTGACAATTTCATCTGAACTAATCTACTTGTTCAGTTCCATACAAACTACTCAAAATTATATTATACATCTGGAAAAAATAACAAAATTTATCTGGAAGAACAAAGGGTCAAGAATAGCAAGGGAATCAATGAAAAAAATGTGATGATGGTCTAGCAGTACCAGATCTCAAGTTGTATTATGAAGAAGTAATTATCAAAACAATCTGGGCTTTGTTTTGTTCAGTTGTTTTCAGATCTGTGCAACTTTTCATTACCCCATTTGAGGTTTTCTTGGCAAAGATACTAGAGCAGTTTTCCATTTCTTTCTCCAACTCATTTTATAGATAAGGAAACTGAGGCAGAGTTAAGTAACCTGCCCAGGAATTATCTAAGGCTGGATTCAGGAAAATGAGATTTCCTGATGCCAGCCCCTGGCACAATATCAACCTGGTACTAGCTAAGAAATAGAGTGGCAGATCAATGGAATAAAATAGGTGTAATACATATAACAGCAAATGACCACAATAATCTAGTGTTTGATGAATCCAAAGATGCAAGCTTTTGGGAGAAGAACTCATTGTATGACAATCTGCTGGTAAAACTGGAAAGTAGTTTGACAGAAACTAGGTATAGACCAATATCTCACATAGTATACAAGATATAGTCAGAATGGGTACATAATTTAGACATAAAGTATAATAGTATGAGCAAATTAGGGGAGCATGGAAAATTTTCTCTGTCATATCAATAGATAAAGAAAGAATTTATGACCAAACAAGAGATATAGAGGATTGTAATTTATAAATGGATAATTTTGATTACATTAAATTTGAAGGGTTTTGCACAAACAAAACAAATGCAGCCAAGATCAGAAGGAAAGCAGGAGGGGGCAGCTGGGTGGTTCAGTGGATTGAGAGCTAGGCCAAGGGTTGGGAGGTCCTGGGTTCAAATCTGGTCTCAGGCATTTCCTAGCTATGCAACCCTGGGGAAGTTACTTAACTTCCATTGCTTACCCCTTACTGCTCTTCTGCCTTGGGACCAACACACAGTATTGATTCTAGGACAAAAGGTAAGGGTTTAAAAATGGAAATCAGGAAACTGGGGGAAAATATTTTTAAGCAAGATTCTCTGATAAAGACTTCATTTCTCAAATATATAAAGAAACAAGTCATTCCCCAATTCATGAGAGGTCAAAATATATGAAAAGGTAGTTTTCAGACAAAATCAAAGCCAAAATCATATGGAAAAAATAATCTAAATGACTCTTGATTAGAAAAATGCAAATTAAACAACTCTGAGATCCTACATTATACCTTTCCAGTTGGTTAATATGACAGAAAAGGAAAATGACAAATGGTGGAGCAAAAAGGGTGAAGTGAACTACACTGAAACAATCTGCTCACTCCTACATGTTGGAGGAATGCCTGGGGTGGCAGAACCCAAGGCAGGGAGCCTGTCCAGTAGGGGCAGGGAAGCAGTGGAGTGGGGACCAGACCAGCTCACAAAACAACAGGGAGGACTGGTAGCAAAGAGTGCTGAATATACCTAAACAAAACAGCTGCAAACTTCCCCAGAGTAAACCAGCAGGACTACTTCCTTGACAAACACACCGTGAGGAAGCAAAAGCAGCCAGGTCCACCCTAAGTACCAAAGAAAGGTTCTCTGCAAGGTCCAAGCAGTGCACCCTCTCTCCTATAAAAAGAGAAGAGCCTCAACAGATAGATAAGGTAAAGAGGGTAGGGGAACAATTAGAAAAATGAGCCAAAAAAAAACGACCTTAGAAAGTTAGTTTAGTAACAGGGAAGATCAAAATATGAACTCAAAAGAGGACAACAGTGACAAAAAGAAAATACATGAAGCCTCTAAGTCAAGTGTGAAAGGATGTGAGGCCTCAAAAGACTCCCTGGAACAACTTGAAAAGAAGATTAAAAACAAATAATAAGAGAATTGACAGAAAAACTCAAGAGCTGGGTGGGGGGAGGGAGAGATCATTGAAGAAAACAGCTTCGTAAGCAATAGAATCAATCAAATAAAGGAAATGAAGGCCAAAAGAAGCCACTGAATAAAACTGTTTAAAAAGTAGGACTAGCCAAATTGAAAAGGAAACACAAAAATTCAAGAAAGAAGTAAAATCTAAAGATTTTAAAGAAGAAAATCTAAAATATCTCACTGGAAAAATGACAGACCTGGAAAATAAAACCAGAAGAGATAATCTAAGAATCCTCATAATACTTGAAAGATAAAAAAATCAGCCTACATACCATATTACTAGAAATCATCAGGGAAAACTGCCTGGATATCTTTGAGCAAGAGGAAAATATAGAAATAAAGAGAATTCACATATCTCCTTCTGAAAGAGATCCCAAAATAAAATGCCCCAGGACAATTGTAGTCAAATTTCAGAACCCTCAAGCCAAAGAAAAAGTATTAGAAGCTGACAGAAGGAAACGATTCAAATACTGAAGTGTCATTGCTAGGATTACACAGGACTTAGATGCTTCAACATCTAAGGACTAGAAAACATGGAATATGATATTTCAAAAGGCAAGGGATCTAGGACTACTACCTAGAATTACATGCCCAATAAAACTGAGCATAATCCTCTATGTTAAAAAAATTGATATTTAATGAAATAAAGGAATTTTAGACTTTCCTGAACAAAGAAGTCATACTTAATAGGAAGAGTGGTAGGGAAGGAGAGAATTCAGAACTCAAAAACATTTTAAAATTAATGTTAAGAAAATACATTTTTTAAAACGGGAAAAAGGGAACAAAAAAATTTCATAAACATTCACCCCTATACCCATGACATCACCTGGAAATGCTGATGCTCCCTGCTCAGCAGCTCCTTCTCCTTCACTTTGCTCTCCACGACTCCTGAGCTTAGGTTCACAAGAGGTTGTTTGTGGCCTAGCCCGTCCTGATGGCTGAATCAATCCTTGTGACTGAGTCAATGTTTCTGAACTAGTCTGTGCCTTAGCTTTTACTATTTCTGACCACTTTAAGCTCTGGGGTGTTGGTGGTGTCTGAAGCAAGCTTGGTGTCTGAGCCAGAGACAGGGCTGGCTCTGGTGCTGGCCATCGTGCTGTCCATCGGGCTGGCCGTCTTCCTGCAGGCTGTCTAGCTGGCCCTCCGGAGGGCCCTGGAGCTGGTCCTCGACTTGGCCTTGGAGCTGGCCCTCGACTTGGCCTTGGAGCTGGCCCTCGACTTGGCCTTGGAGCTGGCCCTCGACTTGGCCTTGGAGCTGGTCCTGGAGCTGGTCCTGGAGCTGGCCTTGGAGCTGGCCCTGGAGCTGGCCCTGGAGCTGGCCCTGGAGCTGGCCCTGGAGCTGGCCCTGGAGCTGGCCCTGGAGCTGGTCCTGGAGCTGGTCCTGGAGCTGGCCTTGGAGCTGGCCTTGGAGCTGGCCCTGGAGCTGGCCCTGGAGCTGGCCCTGGAGCTGGCCCTGGAGCTGGCCCTCCAGCTGGTCCTGGAGCTGGCCCTCCAGCTGGTCCTGGAGCTGGTCCTGGAGCTGGTCCTGGAGCTGGTCCTGGAGCTGGTCCTGGAGCTGGCCCTCCAGCTGGTCCAGGAGCTGGCCTTGGAGATGGCCTTGGAGCTGGCCTAGATTGCTGTTATTGATGGTTAGAACACCTACCAATTTTCTGTTGCTGCTCTTGGTTCTATTTATTTTTTTAAGCAAAGTATCATTAAATCTCACATGCTAGTAAAGGACACAATTGTATAGCCAAAAATAAAATAACAAATCCAAACTATCCCCAGAATAGGATGTAAAGGAGAAAGATGCAGCATGGAAATTTTAAAACAAGAGAAGCTAAGCCTTTTGCACACCAAAAGACTTCTGCAAAGTTGTTCCTCATTTATATATTTTCAGAAGAGTAAAATACTATGAGTTAGCACTGTTATTCTCACAGGGAACCCCTGTCTGGAAACAAGGGTTCTAAATAAGCAAACATCATATTACCATAGTTTAATAGCTTGAAAAGGGGTCACTGGGCAGACATAGTTACAATAACTGTTTAGAATTCTTTATGGGGGTTGCATGAATAGTCAGCTAGTTGGAGAGAGAAAAGCAGGATTGCCTACCAGTTGGCAAAGCCCCCATCTATAATATTCAACAACTTAAACCAATTTTTCTTCAAAATGCAGGAAATACTGAATTCCCAAACATGTTCAGCAGAAAACTATGGATGGAAGGCTCTCATTGTCTGTATTTACAGACAATGAGAGCACTCACCACAACAGGAACAGACCACTGTGGTGATGTCCTTCTTCTTACCTGTCTGGCTCGGCCTTTATTTTTTTCCTGGAAATTAACAATATGCTAAACTTAATTTTCATATTTTGATAAAACTTTCCAAATGAACTTTTGAAGAGCATATATTTTCCAAACACAAATACATCTAGCCCTTTTCACTTAGGAAAAGACATTCCAAGTGATCATAGTTTACTATAATGAAGAACATTTTTTTCAAATGAGGTATAAGGTTACAACCAGAATCTTGAATGGACTTATTTCAATTCTGCTATTGATCATAAAACATCATAGAAATAAATAGTTCTAGAAGGATTGTTTTTCCTTCATTTGCATATAGTCACATAATTAGTTTGAGGACTGCATTTAGTTTGGGGTACACAGGAAAGGGCAAATGGTTGTGTCTTTTTTCTCTCACTGGCTGGGAAAGAATATTTAGGCTATAAAATATTGTTTCTAATTGAGCAGCATGGAGTTTTATGGACAATAGGCTCTAGAAAAGATTTTAGAAGTCATTGAATCCAACCTTATTTTACAGACAAGGGAGCCAATGCCCCCATAAGATTAAAGGTTATGTAACTTGCCCATGATCATGAGATTTTCATTCAAGTCCTATGAATTATGATTGAAAACTCTGTCCATCACCCCATGTGAGTAGTCACACAAGTAGGAAGTAGAAACATCAAATTTGGCTTGATATACTGTCCTTCAGCTCTGAGCTCTTTAGATTTCAATGTTTCCTGGAGTGCTAGGCTTGAGAATGCTGTAGTCAGGAAGCTCCCACCCCCCCACCCCCCACGAATTTATAAGATGTATACTTTACCATGTATCACTTAGTTTCCTCATCTCTAAAATGGCTGTAAAATGGCCAAAGTACTTACCTGGTAGAGTTGCAAGGCTCAAGTGAGCAACATGAATCAAAGAAGGTGAAGGGGGTTGAGGGAAGGTAATAGTTATAAATGTAGATCAGGATTCCCCCATTACGCCTATGTTGGGAGACTTAGTGCTCTCCCATCAGCCCTGGCCATATAAGGGGCTGGACTCTCCAGAGACAGGGATAGGGACCTCTATTATTCCCATCCAGGGTCAGAGGAATGCTTTCCAGAATGGGGAGAGAACTCTTCAAACAGCCTCATCTTACAATGGGGATGAGGGAAATTCACAAGTCAGAAAAGGGAAGGCTCCTACCAGTCCCATTCATGAAGGTGGGCCCTCCCCATGGGGAGGACCGCAGTTCCACTGAATGGGGGGGTTGCCGTCAGCCATCAGCCCTTTGGGCTACATTACAGGAAAAGAAGGGCAGTTACCTTTGAAGGATCCATATAGAACCTCCTTTGCGAAATCACTCCCTCCTTCTTCCCTCAGTTGGGCCACCTTCCCACTTCCAACCCAGGCAGCCAAAAAAAAAAAAAAGCTACCTTCCCAGCCTAGCCACACCTTCTAATTATAGCACTGGCCTTGGACAAATTACTTAAATTGCTCCGCCATCTCCAAGTTTCCAATAATGAAGAACATTAACGAGCTAATTATCTCCTTTTCTTTCATTTGCAAAATCCCATGACATCCCGCCTCAACAATCTAGCCATAGTTTCTCAGACCTTGCCCCACTTGTGCGAACTAGGATCTTTTTACTATCCTCGTGCGGAAGAACATTATACTGGTGTGATGTAATAAAACTTGTGAAGGGGCGTGCCCAGCTCTACCCACAAGCCCTCGTGCTGCTCCAGGTTTGACTGCTGAGTTCCGTCTTCCTGCGCTCTTCCTCAAAGGGGACGAAATTAGCCCAGGCACTAGTTAACTGGGCCTTGAGGGGAGCCCAGGGGGGCATCGGGCTGCGGGGAGGCGAGGAGGAACACGCTTTTTAGGTAAGGGAGTGGCTCCTGGCTCCCTGCTCCGGGCCTCAGGGCCTAGGTAGTAAATGGGTTTGAGGAGCCCATCGAGGCACGGCTGGCCTTGTAGGGGACAAAGAACTAAAAGTTCATCCAGTGGATCTTGGAAAACCGGGGCAGCGACTGGAAGAGCTCAGTGCAAATGAGGGGCGGGGGCATGGCCTAATAGGCAGGTTTAGGATGAGGAGTGGGAGAGTGTGACTCCCTTCCGTTTCTCAATTTTTCCTTCTTTCTCTGCCCCATCTCCCATCCCCCTTTTCCTTCTCTTTCCCCCCTCTCCTCCCCTTCTCTTACTCCCCTCTCCTCCCTTTGCCTCCTCTCTTCCCTTCCATCCTCTTTAGAGGATTTTAGAGTCTTTTTATGGGGGAGAAAATTACAATAATAGAATACCCAAAGGCTTGTGTTGAAGATCAAATGAGATGAGAATGTTAAACTCTTGAAACACGTACAGGAATGCTCCCTATTATTATTTTTTTTAATGTTTTAATTAAACTCTTACCTTCTGTTTTGGTATCACAAGGGCTGGTCAGTAGGGATAAGTGACTCTCCCCAGCCCCCAGAAGGGCAAGAACTAGACAAATGGGGTTGTGACTTGTCAGGGGTCACACAACTAGGGAGTATCTGAGGCCAGATTTGAATCTAGATCCTTTGGACTCTAGGCCTGGCACTCTATCCACTCTGCCACCTAGCTGCCCCTAATCACTGACTTTCAGTGGTCAGCAGGATTTAGAACTTTCCTGGACAGAGGTAAGAAGTATGAGGTCACATTTGAATCCAGATCTTCCAGACTCCCAGCCTGGTACTGTATGCACTGTGCTACTTTGCTGCCCCTATTATTAAAGGAAAGAATGGGGGGAAAAACTCGTTGGAGTCCATTCTTTGTTACTCTAGTAACTTCAGGTGCCATTCTAGTAATTTCAGGCAAGGGTCCTTTCAGTATTTCCCTGGTTCTTGGGTTTCCTCCTCCAAAATCATAAATTTGGATTGGGAAAGGAGCCTTCAAGGTCTTCTAACACTTTCATATATATCTTTTTCTACATATATATTACTTTTACAGTGGAAAGTAACTTGCTGAAGGTCACACAGCTAATAATCAGAGGGAGAATTCAAACTCAAAATTTCCTTATTCCAAGGCCAGCTGACTCTTATCTAGATAATCCAGCTCTCACTGGTTAATGCTAGAGAGCAGAGTAGGCCTAGTATTCAGTTCAGATGAGTATACCCCACATGCTTTCCCAGTTAGTGGATGGTTATTGAGTTTTGTTTTTGTTTTTTTTAACAAGGAAAAAGTCAGCATTTAGGTACAAATAGGAAAAGCCTTTTGTTCTTACAATTGGCTTCAGGGATGACAGACTAGGCTTGGTGTGATTTCAGGATTGAGTACCCTCCAAATAATTCCCACCTGATGAATAGTGATTGAATTTCCTTTTTAACAAAATAAAAGCTGAATTGTTCAGTGCGTCTCAGAGCTGGCAAAATGGACCTCCAGTAATTCCCAGGGTGTATTCCCTCATAGTACTTCCCCAACTATGCATGATGCCTGAAATTACTTTCTTTTAACAAGAAAAAAAAAACCCTTTTATTCAGTAAAAAATGTATTTTATTGTAGTTACTTTTAGAGCCAGCAAAGTAAGCCTAGTCAGGGGTGAGTCATTTATTCAAGCACTGTCCTGAGTCCTGGAAATGGCAAGCCCTCTTGTGTAGCAAGACTCCCAAAGCTTGTGAATTTGGGACTGGGATTACAAAAGAAAGATAAAAACACAGTCACTGCCCTTAAAGAGTTCAAATTCTAATAGAGGAGGCAACATGCAAATAAATATATGTTGATTACAAATATATTCATTACACATACATATATAAAAATATGTATGCTTCCAAATGGAAAGTAATCAACCCCAATATATAATCCCTATTCTGGTTCTACCTCCTGGCTGTGATGCCTGAAATTACTTTTTAACAAAGAAGATACCCTTTTTTTCCAAAGAAAAAACTTCTGTTCCATAGTTATTTTCAGACCAAGCAGATTAGTTTTAGTGTCATTTTCAGGGGTTAGCACCTCCAAAATACTTCCAGTCAGATGGCTGGTAACTGAAAATATACTTTAGCAAGGAAGAAATCCCCTTTATTTTAAGGTTAGCATCATGGTGAGCTTAGATATTTCAACTCATGGGTAGTACCTAAAATTCTTTTTTAAATAAGGTAGAAACTTATTGTATTATTATAATAATAACAAAAGAAACTTGGAGAGAGCCTGGGATTTTGGAAGCGGATTTTTTGGGAACAGAGGATGGAGGTTAGCCAATGAATCTACAACAGGTTTTATGGCAGGATTCAGAGAAATTGTTACTGTCAAGATCAGTGAAGCAGTGGAGGAATCACAGGAACTGGAGCTGTACTGTTTAATATTTTTGTCAATGCCTTGGATAAAGGCATAGATAGTATACTCATAAAATTTGAAGGTAGCACAATTGTAGGAGGGATAATCAGCAAGCATTTTTTTTTCTTTTTAAACTCTTACCTTCCACCTTAGAATCAATACTGTGTAGTAATTCTAAGGCAGAAGAGTAGTAAGAGCTAGGCAATTAGGGTTAAGTGACTTGCCCAGGGTCACACAGCCAGAAAGTATCTGAGGTCAGATTTGAACCCAGGACCTCCTATCTCTAGACCTGGCTCTCAGTCTATGGAGCCACCAGCTAGCATTTCTTGGGTGCTTACTACAGCCCCAAGTACTTCACTAAGGAAAAAAGATACTAAGAAAAGGAGAGAGAGTAATAGTCCCTGTCCTCAAGGAGCTTGCATTCTTATGAGAAAGACAACATGTAAATAACTAGGCATGAACATAGAGTAAAATACTGTCATCTGGAAGAGAAAGTTATTAACAGCTGTGGAAGGACCAGGAAATGCTTCCTATGGTAAGATGGGGGGAAGGACAAGTTAGAAAGGACTTTGAATTCCAAAGAGAATTTTATACAATAGTGTCCCCACATCCTCAAGGGAGACCTACTACAGATAAGTGAATTCCTTCTGACCATATATAATTGCTCTCACTTTCTCTGCTTCTTCCTCCAGGCTTGGTGTTTGACTGCCTCCTCTACCACCCAACTCCCTCCACCCAGACAAAAACAACCTTGAAAAGTAAAAGTAGGAGAGACCCCAGCCCTGTTGTTCCTCAACTTTACATGGTTGGTTATATTTTATTTCTCCTTATTTTCCACTATTAGGCCACCAGATGGTAGGAGATTTCTACTTTGTTAGTTCATTAAAATATTGTGAAATTATTGTGGTTTCTAGTTTTCTCTTAAAGCTGTCTTTGCACTTCCAGGTTGATTGCCTACAACTAAAACCACAGAAAACAAAACCAAGGTTAAGGTGACTGCATATGATCTGGAGATGATTAGGAGCCACTGAGGTATATATGAAGTACATCCCTGACGTGACTTGCTCTTTAGGAAGGCCATTGACATCTGAGTGAAGGATGGACTGGAGTGGGGCAAGCAGGCCATTGCAATAGTCCAGATATGCGGTAATGATTTGGATCCAAATAGGAAAAGCCTTTTATTCTTACAGTTGGTTTCAGGGATAACAGATTGGGCCTGGTGTTATTTCAGGAATGAGTAACCTCCAAATAATTCCCACCTGATGAATAGTGATTGAATTTCCTTTTGAACAAGTTAAAAACTTGATGGCCCAGTAAGCCTCAGAACTAGGAAAAACAGGCCTCCTATAATTCCCAAGGTGGTAGCAGAATCCCAAAGTAAGAAGGAGAATATGTAAAATATTTTTAATTGGCAAAATTGAGAGACCTAGGTGACAGATGGGTAATGGGGTAAGAGAGTGAGGAGTGAAGTTGGGAACCTTGTTTACTTGGAAGATAGGAATATCATCAGCAGTAATGGGGATATTAGGAAGGAGAGATATTTGGAGGAAAAACAATAAGTTGAATTTGGGGCATATTGAGTTTAAGGGGTCTATGAGATATCTAATAGGTAGTGGGATATGAGGGACCAGAGGACATTGTGAAGATTAAAATTGTAACCCTTGCTGAGAGTTTAGGCTTGGAAGAAATTTGAGAATCATCAGCACATAAATAACCATTGAACACAAGGGGAACTGATGATCTCACCAAGTGAAATAGTACAGAAAGAAAAGAGAAGGAGACCCAGGACAGAATCCCCTGGGATACCTACAGTTGGGTGGTTATCATCTCCCATCCATCTTGGAAGGATTTTTATTTCAGGTTGTGATTTAGATTAAGATTCAGAAGAGGTGACTGTGGATTCAAATAGGTAGGAGGAGAACCAGAAAGAACAGAACAGTATCAAAAACCTAGAGAGAAGAGAGTATCAAGGAAAAAAGTGATAGAGGCAGCAGAGAACACAAGAAGGATGAAGTGTGAGGAAAGGTCATAAGATTTGACAATTAAGATATCACTGGTAACTTTGGAGAGAGCAGTTTTCATTGAATGGTGAGTATGGAAGACATTGTAGAGAGAGTTGAGAGTGAATAGAAAGAAAGTGGAGGTTAGCAGATTGCTCAGAGGAAAGGTTTGTGTTAATTTCAGTTTGAGAACTGCTTGGGTGAGGTTTCACTATCAAAAACTCTTCTATTCCCACTCTCTCACATTATTTTGCAATCTCTGGTTCAGGGAATATAAAGTCATTGGAAGTTTGATATTGATCTGTGCTAAACCCATCCCCAGGATTGGTATCTTTGAGTGTTATAGGATTTTGTGGGTAAAAGTCTTTGAATTTTGGATTTAAGTTAGTTCTCCCCTCATTTTCCTTTCTTTCCCCTCTTAGATGTAAAAATGTACCAGCTACAATGTCTCGTTTGGCTATCTTGTCAGAATGTTCTGGATACTTAAGGTGCTGTTTGAAAGATTTGCTAGCCCCATTTGATTTTCCACTGTCTAGATCCATTCTGCAAGCTAAAAACTTTTCCAAAAAAGGTTTTAATCTGTTTCCTTGCTTTTCTCCATGCAGTTTTGTGTACCCATGTGTTGTGAACCATAAATATTATATTTCATGTCTGCTATTTCCTGTGCAATTTCATTTTCCACCTCAATTCTAGACTTTTGTTTTGTACTTAAGTTGCTTCCCTTGGCATCTTGCCCAACTATCTGTTTCTCCACCACTAAAATTTTAAAGTTTTCATTTTCCTTTTTACCATCTCCCTTTATGCACTTTATGCTTATGCCCTCATGTTTCCTCCCTGGGGTGCCTCCCAAATTCATCTCTTTTTTTACTAGATAATGCTAGGGCCTGGCATCATGTGGTATAATGCTTATTCCTCACTAAAACTTCTGAATAATGGGGTTTTGCTCCAGAAGCTATTGCTGCTTCCATGGGTTTCAGGTCTGGGGTATCCTGTCCTCTAAGTCTGCAGTGAGAGCAACACTGCTTGCTATTAGAGTCCTGTCTTCCATAGTTTTTGTTATTATATACTTTTCCCTGATAATATGCATTTTGACTTTTCCCTTCTCTCTTATTTTTCACCTGTTCATAGTGATGTTTCATCAGGCAGTTTCTTACTATGTGTCCCTGACGAGAACACAAAAAGCACGTCCTAGTATCTCTTTGCACCTTCTATTGACCTTCGGGTGTCTGTCTATGTGTGGTTTGTCTATTAAATGTCTTAATTGTAGCCCGGTTCTTAACCTCCTCTAATTCTTTCTGTCTTAAAATATTTCAGAGGTCTCTTGGAGCTTTTTCTTTAGATCATTCTTTTCTCTTTCTTTGATCTACCTTGTTATCATGAAGATAGGTGGCAGTGTCTCTAAGTTCATTGAGATGGTGTCAAACTTAGGGCAATAATTCCTTAAGAAATCCCTCAAGTGCTTATCACAGCCCTTGAGAAATTGTCTCCTCGCGTGTGCTTCCGATTCTTTTGAATTAGGGTTAAAACCTAACAGTCCCTTAGTTTTTTTCAATAAGGCGATCAATAAATGTACTTGGTGTTCATTTTTTTCCTGGGATAATCTGTCAAATTTTCCCCATGCGTTGGATCTTTCTGACAATTGCTTCATTCCCTGCAATAGATCCTCACAGCATTTTCATAGATAAGCCATTGATCTTGGATTAGGAAAATCCAGATCTTCAAAAACTTCTGGCCAGCTCATGAGTGAAGAATCTTTTCTAGCTTACTCAATAAAATTTTTATGTTCCTTGGGTGTAAAAAGTTCAGATAAAAGAATTTCTACATCCTCAAAATCTGGTTCATATAGGTGAAATGCTCTTTCAGTTCTTTAATTGTATAAAGATTAAAATTTAGGGGAGACTGAGGCAAGTAGAAATTAGTTTCTCTCTGCAAGGAGTATTATATTTTATGAGGTTTATTAAAGATTAAGGATTTAAGAATATACAAGTAAGAAAAAACATGCGCCTAGGCCAGAGGCCTAGACAAGATAACCTTACATCATGGAAGAGACGCCTCTGCTCCAAAACAGAAGTCCAAAAAGAGACTCAAAAGCCTTTGCAATCAGCTTAAATCCCTTCTCCATCTCGGCCCAAGTGAGATTACAAAGCATTCTGAGGAAGTGAAGCAAAGGCTTTTGGGGGTTGAAGTCCAGAGTTCAAGTCAATTTTTTTACAATTGCAAGATGCAGCTCTAATAAAAATTTAGGCATACGTTTACGTAAAGACTCTAAGTCATGGGTGGTGAATGACTTATGAACCTTTGCATGTTAAATGCCAGAGTTATCAGTGACCTTAGCTACATCACGCAAAGGCATAATCTTTTGAGCCTTTGATGCATTTGCAAGATTGTTAGCAGATGCATTAGTTGGTGCCTATATGTTATTGGCACAGTCATTTCCCCCTACTGCACCTAATGGTGTCCCAGTATTAGTATTAGTAACTACATCGTCCTTATTACTCTATCTCATCAAGTCCCCAGTCTCCTTGTCGGTTCCCTTACCCATGCTTTGTTTTCTCTGCATATGATCCTGGCATATCTCAGTTAAAATAGGGATCTGATCAAACAATGTCTGCAAATCTATTATCAATGACTAGAGCATGTACAGTTTTCTTTGGGAAGATCAGGTTGGCACCAGCTTTGATATTCTTTAAGATGTTAGTCACTACCAAAAACACAACATAGACTTGGAGTATGATTTGCTAGAGGAATTCACATCTAGATAATTCATTGGCAACTGTGTCCATCTCATAGTCATATTGGTTAATGTCCCCAGAACATTGTCTATCATACCTGCCACTGCATTATAAATGATACAGTAGCCCCAGTAAATGGCAATTATTCCTAGCACAGTTGACCAAAGTATTAGTTGTAACGTGTTTCTCAATAGATCTTTTCTAGCCTCTGACTGCCAGGAGTTAACAGTTAGAAAATGGTTGTTGTCCCCACAAGCTTTACTTCTAGCTAGATAGAACAGTTTCCCTTTTATAATAGACTCTCAGTTTTGTAACTGACCAGAGTGGCAGTTGGTAACTGACTTGGTCTCCCCCCCTCCCCCCCACACTAGGCAGAGTCAGTGACAAAGGCTGCTCACCTCAGGAGTTTGTAATTGACAACTGACAGTTGATTGCAGTTGGTGACAGTCACTAAAGGTTATTATTTTTTAAATGGGGTCCTTTTAAATCTGGGGTGCCAACTGTTTTAAAAAATAAAAGGGAAGTTTTTGTGCCCCAAGGGAAGGTTTGGACTTTCAGTATGAGAAGGGGGAAAGAGAGGAAAACGCCCTTTTCACAAAGCAGGGTTCAGGGGAGACAGCAGATGTAACAGGTTGGCTCAGAGAGAGGAGAGGGGGTTTGAAGATTTCCCCCCTTCTGCCTTCCCTCCTTAGCTAAAGCTGCCCTCCCCAATTCACTCTTGTCTCTCTTGTCCCCCCTTCACTACTCGAGACCAAAAGGTCTCCCCTTGATCCATTCACTCACATTCAGCTTGGGGAACAGATAACTTTAATGTTAACTCAATCAGATAATACAGAAGGAAGAATGGGCAGGGAAGAATGGGAAAAGGAAAGTGGGGAAAGGGAGTCCCTGTCTCTATCTAAACCCTTTCCCCTCCCTCCTTGAGTTGGGGGGTGGATTCAGGCCTCGACAGCCTGAGCCCCCTGAGAGAAAGTCAGGTTGACTCACCCCTGGGTAACAGGAGCTGAGGTAAAGTCGGCTCAGGTTTCTCTTCAGAAAGTCCCTTCAAATGGGAAGTGTTGGGGGGGAAAGATTTCCAGTCACCAGCAGGAAAAGTGGGTAACCCTCAGGAGAAAGTCTTTTTCCCAACTTCTCTCTTCGATGTCTCAAGACTGAGAGACCCTCACTGCTCTCCCAGAAAGAGTCTTCTCTCCTCAGGATTCCCCTCCTGGGCCCCTCCCCCCCTTGAGGTGATCAATTTCATATATTCTTCAGTCTGGCACTTTTTCTCTAGTGCCAGCCTCTATCACACCTATTATAGACACCCTTCAGAGGGAGTTTCAGTACAAAAAGGAGTAGAAATATGGGAAGGTACCTAGTAGGGATGGATGGACCAAGTCAGGATTTTTTTGAGGATAGAGGAGACATAGGCATGTTTGTAGGCAGCAGGGAAATAGTCATTAGTGAAAGATTAAAGACAAATGAAAGAGGAGACAATTTGTTGGAGAAGATGGGATGGAATGGATCATTTAGGCATTTAGAGAGGAAGAAGAAAGGGAGCCGGGGACAGCTGGGTAGCTCATTGTATTGAGAGCCAGGCCTAGAGACGGGAGGTCCTAGGTTCAAATCTGGCCTCAGACACTCCCCAGCTGTGTGACCCTGGGCAAGTCACTTGACCCCCATTGCCTAGCCCTTACCACTCTTCTGCCTTGGAGCCAAAACACAGTATTGACTCCAAGAAGGAAGGTAAGGGTTTAAAAAAAAGGGGAGCCCTCAGTAAATGGCCTCAAGCAAAGAGCTAGTTTAACATGGTTAGGAAATGACAGATAGATTTAGCTAGAGAACAGATTTAGATTTTTATAACTTTTCAGACACCTGTAGAATACACAGCCAAATTATCATTTTGGGGAAACTTAGAATAAATGAGTAAAGCCTTTCACAGGAGAGGGAAGAATAGAGAAAAGGAGAATCATTCAAGGGAGAAAATAGGGGATACTGGGATAATATTTGCCATACACTTGGCAGAGTATTAGAAAAATGAGAAAACATTCTGTTTAAAGGTATGAAGAGAAGGGGAGGTAACCAAATACTTTTATAGTTGTGCAAGAAATCCTTTTAGACAGAACTCTAGGGTTGAGGTGACCATTCTAGATTAGACTGCAATTGTTATCCAAGGAAAATAAGCAGTTAAAGTTTGTACAACAGTAGATGAGGCCATCTGATTTACGTGGTTGGTTATATTTTATTTCTCCTTATTTTCCAATATTAGGCCACCAGGTGGTAGGAGATTTCTACTTTGTTGGTCCGTTAAAATATTGTGAAATTATTGTGGTTTCTAGTTTTCTTTTAAACTGATAATATATTTTTTGAAGAGATACCTTTTTTTTCTTTATGATGATTTTCTTGAGGTATGTTCCCAGAAATTCTTGAATTGCCCCTCTATAAAGGTTCAGAAATTTTGCAGTACTGTGCTCTTTTCTCTCCAATTCTGCCAGCATCAAGTTAGGGCACTTTTAGTTATTTTTACCAACTGATGAGTATGAAATGCTACCTCACAGTTGTTTTAATTTGCAATTGTGATATACTTCAATATCCACCATTTCCCGTATAACATGGTTTAAACTAGTTTTTCCTTAAAAGCTGACAAAGCTCAGAGTTGATTGGCCGGGGGATGGAGCAAGACTCAAATTGGGCCTCCCTTGACCCAGCTTCCAGGTAATCTCTGGCCATATTGGCATTGTTTACTGATCACCCAAGGCACACCTGCTTGAGGTTAGGAGCCCTTCAGATTTGGCAGATGTCCTCAGATTTCACAGGTCACCACCCTTTCCCCTACTGTCCCTTTCCATATGGGGAAGGGAAATGTGCCCTTTCTACCCAAGTTAAATGCTACTGTATCCTTGTTGAATATCCTTTTAATGTTAGTTAAGTAAACCGCCATTTGTTAACTGGTGATCTACAAGTGCTTCATTTTGTCTCAACATTGAATCCAAACAGATAAGGTCTCTCCTAATAGCATTCTCTGATAGTGCAGTTGAATATTTTTGGCATAATTGTAATTTTTGTCAGTTGACTTTAATATACTTTGATTATGTATTCAAAGACCCCTTGGCTTTTAGGACCTACATCACAAAAGTTGTAAGGTGAAAAATCTTATAAACTGTAAAATGCAATATGAATGTGTACCATTACTATTTACTTATATAATGTGTTGTAAAACAGTAGTACTCTTGAGATCTATTGAATAATACTCGTCCCTAGACTAAATAGCTCCAACTAATATGCCTTTTGAGTTCTTGTATTTGCTGTACATCTCTGAATACAATGTAGTTCTTAATATATGTTGAACCAACTATCTATACTAGATAGATCATATATTGCTGAATTAGCAAGAAAAAAAATTTGTATTTGTTTAGACCTCTTATAAAGGATATCCCCTTTGCCAAAATCATATCATATGATCTTGCCAGCAGATGGAGCAGTTAAGTAAGAAATAAATTTTCACATACATCCTCTCTCCCCAAGCCTTCAACAATTCTCATTAATGGACATTTATTGAGTATGAGTATAATACATAACATTGACTATATTTTTCCATAAATGTGTTTCTTCATTGTGATCTCTGAAGGTAATTACATGAAAATAGGATGATTTTAATGAGAGAACACTGATAAATATTCATAATGTACATATTCTGCCAGAATATTATATGTTTTTAGATAGTAGATTATGACTGTAGCATCTATGAAAAAGAATTTATTTCTAGTGCAACTGTCCCTAAATAATAAATGAGAGGAAGGAGAAGTTAAGATTCAAATTTCAACAATGGTAATGGCAAAGATTTTTTTTTTTTATAAAGAGCACTGGGGAGAGGGGATTAGAAGAGAAGGAAACATTTATATAGAACCTACTGTGTCAGGCACTGGGCTAACCAACTTTACAAATATTAACTCATTTGAGCCTCAACAACCACAGGAGGGTAGATGCTTTTATTTTTTCCATTTTACAGTTAAGGAAATTGAGGCAAACAGAGGTTAAGTGATTTGCTCCAAGGTCATACAGGTAATACATCTGAGGCTGAATTTAAATCCAGTTCTTCCTGTTTCCAAACCCAGCACTCTGTGCTTTTTTTTGTATCATCTAGCAACCTACATTAAAAAGGATTTAGAGTAATAGTACCTCATTTCAAATCCAAGAAATCTGTGATAACCTGAGAAAATCACTTTTAGCTTCCCTGGGACATAATTCCATTGCATTGATTCTCTGCCCCTTCCAGTGTCTTTCTTTCTGAATAAAGATGTTTTCACTTTATGTAATCTTAGTCAGGTCACTTAACTCCCTTGGGCTTTGGTTTCCTTACCTTTAAATGAATGCTGAACTAAGTGGTTTCTAATGTCTTTTCCAGATCTAAATGTACAATCCTGTGATCTCAGAGCACCCTATGGACATCATCCCTTTATAGTTCAAAGTGATCCTGACTTAGTGATAGGTAAAGGCAGAGAAAGCACGGAGATGAATGTGAAATCATCAAATTTAGCATTTTAACAATAATATTAGAACCCTGAAGAGTCCCCTTTTTCTCAGATATTGTTTAAAGTAGAATAGGCTACATCCTGAGATTTCTGATATAATAAGGGGAATTAACTCACTCATGACAACTAGACTCAGCAGAAAGGAAACATGGGTGTAATCCTACAGATGTTGGGGTACTAGTCAACACCCTTCTTTGGGCATCTTGCAAGTTTTCTTTAAATCAGTTAAAGGATAATACCAAGTCAGAATAAAATCTCAATAGTCTCAAATGAGCATTCTTTTTTAACCCTTAACTTACATCTTAGAATCAACATTGTGTATTGGTTCTAAGACAGAAGATCAGTAAGGACTAGGCAGTGGGGATTAAGTGACTTGCCTAGGGTCACACAGATAGTGTCTGAGGTCCTCCTGCATCTGAGCCTGGCTTGCCATCCCCTGAGCCACCCAGCTGCCCCCCAATATTATTTTCTCACAAAGCACAGAGAAATGGTGGTGTCAAAAAAAAAGTAAATATAATCAATAAACATTAAGCAGAAAGACCCACCTGCAAGTCACTGATAAAATCATGGCCTGAGGTGATAAGAAGCTGGCATTTAAATGGTGGCAGTGTTAGAAGAAAGAAGGGGGCATTTTTTGAGAGTTGTTGCCAAGGTGAAATTAGCAGATCTTGATATTTTGTTTAGGTATCTTGAGAGAGTGAGGAATCCAGGAAGACTGAGTAATCTCCCTCTACAGTAATAGGGAAGATTTTAACAGTTTTAAAGTTTTTAATATAGGGAATAATAGGGAAGATTTTGAGAATTTTAAAGGCTGTAGAGAGGTCAAGAAGAATGAGAAATGAGAACAGGTCATTAGAAGTTGCAACTAAAAGATCATTAGAACTTTGGAGAGAGCAGTTTTGGTAGAATGATAATGGTTGGAAACCAGATTGTAAGGGATTAAAAAGAGAGAGAAGTAGAGACATCTGAGATGGCCTTTTCAAGATTGACTAAAAAGGGAAGAAGAGATACAGGTAGATATTTAGTGAAGATGAAAGGATCCATTGAGGATTTTCTTCACTATAGAGAAGAAATAGTATATTTGTGTTGCAAATAATGTTGCAAGAATGTTGTAAATAAGAATGGCCAGGAACTGTTACTATTATGATGATGATGTTAAGGGGGGTAAATAGGCAGTTTCTTTCTAAGGTAATTTGAATATTTAATTTTTTATTCTGGGCAATTTATATTTTTGTAAATAATTGTCAGTTTCATTTAAATCAACTTAATTGGCATATAGTTGGATGAGTTACCTCATAACTTTTTATTTCATTTGATGTGTAATTCACCTTTTAAAACATTTTATGCTGGTAATTGGATTTTCTTAAATTAGATAATGGCTTTTTTTCCTTAAAAATATTATTTTTATTTATTCGTTGGCTTTTTAGTTCAGCAGTTTTCTAACCTTTCTCAATACATATCACAGTTCTTAACAGAGGGAATAGAATGACATTGATTTACAGAAAATCCAGACAATCTCCAGCTGCATTCCCAGGTATTGCTTCTCAATCCTTTGTCACTCTTCTAAATCCTAAATTCATCTAGATTGGGGAGTTGTTCCACAAATTTGTGGCCATGGTGGAAGAGAAATGCTAGAGCTACTGGGTTCAACAAAGGTAGGGATCAACAGAAGCAGGGAAGATGGGGGAGAAGAGGAGGTATCACCTACAAAGATTTCTTTATTTTCACGCTATTTCTCTCCCTCTTTCAAGATTCATTTCCCAAACAGTGGCACCATAGGCAGGACTGAAATGAAAGTCCTATACCCAGGAATATGCTGGTTTAACAACTCCTAGCAGAGAAAAAAAATGCATAAACTTTTAAAGTTTAATCTCCATCATTAACATTTTATCACTTCCTTAAATCTAGACAATCCACAATAAATCAAGCCCGAGTTTTGTAGTATTTGCTTTTTTTTAATAGGGTGAATCCTTACACTGAAAATTAAAGTCAGCTGGCAAGTGTGGATTCTTTGACACACCTGACAACCTAAACTGCTTCCCTTCATATGGAAGCTTCTATCTGGTGACTGGAAACCATAGGCACAATAGGTGGATGAAATTTATTATTTCTAATTGCACTGTGTAACAATATCCCAAATGAGTAATTGTCAGCTTATTAGATAAATCTAAAAAATATTTATTGATGTCTTTTGTTTTTATATTAACTAAACTTTCTTACTGTATACTTCAGTTCCCTCAGATATTAAAATAAAGGAGGAAAAAAGATGAAGGGAAAAACTTCAGCAAAATCAACATATTAAAAAAGTATGATAGGGGACAGCTGGTAGCTCAGTGGACTGAGAGCCAGGCCTAGAGACAGGAAGTCCTAGGTTCAAATCTGGCCTCAGACACTTCCCAGCTGTTTGATCCTGGGCATGTCACTTGACCCCCATTGCCTAGCCCTTACCACTCTTCTGCCTTGGAGCCAATACACAGTATTGACTCCAAGAAGGAAGGTAAGGATTTAAAAAAAAAAGTATGATGTTATATGCAGTGTTCCAAGGACATGGCATTTCACCTCTGCAAAGAGGAAAAGTGACATTTCTTTTGGGGGCTAACTTTGGTCATTAAAATTTCATATTTCATTTTCATGTCCTGTACATCTTTCCACTTTAACTATTGTAATCATTGTTGTATATTCTCTTCCTGTTTTTGCATACTTAATTTCACTTTGTATCAATTCATATCTTTTCATGTTTTGTTTCTTAGTCACATTTATTTTCTTACAGCAATAGTTCCATATCTCACACCACAATTCAAGCAATTTGCCAATGGCTACTGTTTCCAACCCTTTACTACCAAAAAAGTGTTGCTATATTTTGTTGTATATGGGACTTTCTTATTGGCTTCCTTGGAAGTATATGCCTAGTACTGTAATCTTTGTGTTAAGAGGAGTATGGAAATTTTCTTTTATAATTCCAAATTACTTTCCTGAATTGTTGGATAATTTCACAGCTCTAACAATGCATTAATGCTGGCAGCTGGTAATTATTAAAAAGCCTAATTGTGGGAGAGTGTTTTGGAAGGCTCAGGTCTTAATGCTCAAATGAATGTTGATGAAATTTGCCTGAAAAGTTAATTACCAGGACCAAAACATCCTTCTCCCATTCAAATGATCAATCACCACATTGTATTAAGCAAAAAACTTTTTACTAACTAGCTAGTATTCTTCAGATATGGACACACATCTGTATTCTAAACCTACCAAGTCAAAACAAATGAGGGCAATTTTATAATTGTATCTAGTAAAGAATAGTGAATCCTCCCTACCAAGTTATTGCTGCCAATTGGCTACTCTGATTTTCTAAAATATGATTTTGGAAAAGTTTAAGGACAGATTAGCTGTTTGCAGAGCTTGCTTCCTATCATATAGTCTTTTGTGCATTTCTTCCATAAGGGATGACTTGGAACTCATTTCAGAGTATTTAATGCAATTTACCTGTTACATAACTCTAGTCAAATGATTGTCAGTGTGAATAAGCATACTAAAATTACATCATGCCCAGACAATACAGAAAAGTCTAAATTTCTGAATTCAGCATATATCTACTAATATTTTTTTGCACTGGCATCCAAAAAGTAATATTTACTTTTTTTCCTAATCCTATCTTTCTAGGTCAGGAGGCTAAATGTCTTTTCCATATCCTAATGTAGAATGTTATTAAATCCCAGACCTCCTTAATAGCCTCATACTATTTACAAGACTAGAGAGAGGGCCAGTTCTGTGACTGTTGGCACTATGAGCTAACCAAGCATTTACATCTTTAATAGATATATCTTCCTGGGGGCTATAGTGGCTCAGTGGATTGAGAACCAGTCCTAGAGACAAGAGGTCCTGAGTTCAGATTTGACCTCAGATACATCTCAGCTGTGTGGCCCTGGGCAAGTTACTTAATTCCCACTACCCTTACAGTTCTTCTGCCTTTTAACCAAAGCACATTATTGATTCTAAAATGGAAGGTAAGGGTTTAAAAAAATAAAGTTCTTTCTTCCTTATGTCCCAAGGACCCTAAGAGGTCCCTAAACTTTTTACACAGGGGGCCAAGCTCACTGTCCCTCAGACCATTGGAGGGCCCGACTATTAAAAAAACCATGAACAAATCTGTATGCCACTGTCTAGGATAGTGGAGGCTATAGCGCTGGCTGTGATGGGCCTGTCACACCTTACACAGACCCATCACCGCCACCACTATACCAGGCAGCAGTATACACAGTGTGGATTCCCCTTCCCCAGATCACCGCTCACCATGCTGTTGTCTTCCATTGTGCAGCCACATAAGCCTTTGCACAGCGCCTCTCAGAATAAGGTGCCACACAAAGGATTATGTCACCAGAAGTACTGTGCGTGAGTGACACCGTGCTTTGTGGCATCACCACATAGTGCTCCTCTCACTGACCACCAATATAAGAGGTGCCCCTTTCAGAAGTGCAGTGGGGGCTGGATAAATGGCCTCAGGGGGCCACATGTGGCCCATGGGCTGTAGTTTGGGGACCCCTGCCTTAGCACATAACATTTGGGCACCTTCAGATTACTCTGACCATGATCTGCTCTTAATACTGTCCCCATTTTGGTTTTATAAGATCATTCACTTTCAAAAATTAGCAATATGGAAATGTTTTGTGTGATAATACATGTAATAACCCAGATTGAATTGTTTGCCAGCTACAGGAGGGAAAAGAGATAATTTTAGACTATATAACTTGGAAAAACTTATGTGGAAATTTGTTACATGTAATGGCAAAAAAAATTTATGTAAAAAACCCTGTCCCCTCAAAAAATATAATCTACTGGCAGATTAAGAGTTATTTTGTAATTCTTATCCATTTGCAATTTTTTTGTACTGCATGAAAACAGTGAACAAATAATCCATGTTCCTCCCAGTGTGTCTTAAGAACTCCATTGAAAGGTTTTGTGAAAGTATTATTGTGCTAAATGTAAAAAAATCATTTACTGGCTAAAATATTTAAAATAGCATGGTTTTGTTTTCATGTGTACAGTTCATCTAAATAAAAAAATATATTTTAGGATGCAGTTTATTCTGTGTAACCAAACTACAGCCAGGTAGAGTGCTAGCTAGGGCTGAATCAGGACAACTCATCTATCGAGTTCAAATTTAGCCTCAGACATTCACTAGCTATGACCTGGGCAAATCACTTAACCCTGTTTGCCTCCATATCCGTATCTGTAAATGAGCTGGGGAAGAAAATGGCCAACCACTCCAGTATCTTTGTTAAGAAAACCCCAGTGGAATCATAGTCAAGATATACATGATTGAACAAACTAAACTACACAAGAGTTGGGTTTCACAGATTTGAAGAGATATCTAACCATGTTATTTTGGTGTTTTTAAAGTAATTTTTCTACTGGACAGAGGCTACCTTAAGGACTTAGGTGTATATAAATATAAGCACTATTTCACATTTACTAAGCACCCACTGCATATATCAATACAGGATACTGACTTAATTCTAGCACTAAGGCCTATTAGCTGCTCTATAAATATCACCCAGAGGGCACACTGGATAGGAAACTGGTCTAGAAATCAATTAGATTTATCTCCTCTAATTCAAATCTGGCCATAAACTTACTAGCTGCATGACCGTAGGCAAGTCACTTAACCTTGTTTTGCTCCAGTTCCTGGAGGAAATGGCAAACCACTCCAGTGTTTTTGCAAAGAAAATCCCAAATGGGGTCATGAGTTGGGTATGACTGAAATGTCCCCTAGAGACAAATTTAACTGGACTTCATAAGAGCTAAATCCTTGCCAAGTCCTCTGATGCCCCATCCCAATAAAGGGGTATTTGATCTTCTACCACAGAACTCAAGCATGTCCCCACCGAGCCTAATGGAACGTAAAGGATAGGGTGTGGGAACTGATTAAAATAGATACAACTGGCATCTAAGATCAGCCAGATAATCTACAAAGTGTTTTGTATGTGTTAGCAGTCTTTATAAGATGTTGGTACTATAGTTATCCTCATTTTAGATAAGGAAATAACCTTAAAAGCACCTGTATCAAACAACTTGTCAGAGGTAGAATCTAAACTCAGAACTTTCCTGACCCAGCAAGTGGTCCTACTTTAAACCTATATTGAGAAAGGTTCATTCCCAACATGGCTTCACAGTTATCAGTTTTTCAGTTACTCCAAGGCAACTAGCTATGGTCTTCACACATGCTATACTCAAGGACAACACCTACAGAATAGTAGCATCTGGTGGCATAAAGAATATTGCCAGCTTGAGTTAGGAAGACTTGAGTTTGATTCTGCACAACTTTAGGCTGACAGCCTCAATTTCCCCATCTGTGAAATGGGGAAGAGAACAACCTCCATTGGATTACAAGATCACATACGCAAAGTTCTTTGAAAGTGATGTCAGCTATTGTTTGTTATTACAATATTTAAGATGACAAACTTTCCTGAAGCTGGCTGCAATATGAACACGGTGAAATTTATAGAAACCTTGCACACAAAGGAAAACAAAGTTTCCTAAGTGGTAGGTTGAATAGCTGGCCCAGGCCTGCCACAAATATTTGCCTATGCCTGAACAAAATAATAGTATGTAAAACCAGGATTTTGGCCAGTGAGAGCAATTTCACTTGCTGTACGTAGTTTTGTCCAGGCAACTATTTTAGAATATTTTGGGGAAACTCAGTTGCATAGACAAGTATATATTTAAACCAACTTTTAAAAAAATAACCGGGTGGAAGGGACAGGAATGAGGAGAGACTCTAAATGAACACCCTAATACAAATACCAACAACATGGAAATGGGTTTGAAGCAAGGACACATGTGATACCCAGTGGAATCGTGTGTTGGCTAGGGGAGGGGCAGTAGGAGGGGGGGAGGATAAGAAAAGGATCTTTTTTCCAAGGAATATTGTTTGAAAATAACCAAATAAAATAATGTTTAAATTGGAAAAAAATAAAGTAATAAAACTATTTTAAAAAATAACCTTTCCACAAAACAAGTTTTTACCCACTTTAAGAATCGTAGGTGGTCTTTATTTAAAAGGAATAAGGGTTTGTAATTGCCGATGTGAATATTTAGCTCATTTGTATAAATGGATAAAGTTAAACAGACAAAATTCATTCAACAACCATTTATTAAGCGCCTACTATGTTCAAAGCACTGTGCAGGTGCTGGGGGAGAAACAAAAGTAATTAAGACACAGTTCCTGCTCTGTTGGAGCTTACAAGCTGACAGAACTTACTACATCCCTTGATGACAATTAGCAAGTTAAGTTTCTCTCACAAATGTACTCTTTCTAATATTGTGATAAATTTGAGCATCTTTTACACCTGGGGCTTTGGGCCATCAATTTTCCTTCTAGAGTTTTACAAACTACTACTGCCTTTTCTTTTCATTTACAAAATTCTTAAAGGGAAGGAAATTAGACAAGAGCAAGCAGCCCAAAAAAAGTGTTGCTGACTGAGACTGGCTTTGAGAATTTTAAAATAAAACTTTCTAACAGGTTCAGAAAGTATAAAATAACACAACAAGATGCAAATATAATAGTAACATATATACTTTAAAACAAACTACATCACTTTAAATTTAGTCTGTTGCTACCTTTATGTTGCTGTCCATGTTGAATGACAATGCTGAAATATTGCATTTGCAGATGTTTTAAGAGAACAGTTGTGGGTTTTCAATATGCACTAATTTTTAAAATATAAGTAGCCACTAACTATTCTTTTGTCTGCTCCCTTCAAGAAGATAGTTTTATAATTTTTGGTCTAAGTCAAATCACCAACTAAAGAAAAACCACATCTCACTTCACCTTGATGACATATAAAATTATAATTGCTGTCTGTTCCTTCCCTCTAACTTTTCTTCAGGTGGATATATAAGTATAACGTGAATTTATCTCTTTTGGATAGATGCTCTCATTCTTAGTTTTTTTCTTATACAGCCCATCCTAAGGCTAAGTAGTAAGGGAAAATTAGGACACGGAAAATTCTCTAAACTATTGAGCAGAATATTTCAGTGTAAACCCAGAGAAAATAAGTAATGCATGTAACTTTTCAATTTTAAAACAAGTTTGAATTCAACTAAATAGATTTGTAATGTTCTCTTCTGCTTACAATATTGTGTCAGAACATAATATAGCTAACAGAATGTCACATTTCAAAATCTTCAACAACACTTACTTAGGATGATGGGAAAAAAACATGAATTATGCCAATATTAGCCCTTGATTTATTTCCTTGGTGGGAAGGCACCAAACTGTTTCTGTCACTAGAAGCTTCCAACTTTAAAATGTCAGTTTGCTCTTCCTAGCTTCTCCCCATCTTGTTATAGCTTTTATCTTTAAATGGCAAATTATATCTTTAAAATAAAGGAGGTTATAAAACCAAAATAAAACTGCCCCACAATATCGGCATTCCTAATATCAATTTAAAAAAAAACTATGTAATTTACAATTATGTCACACTCGTTTCCAGAAGTAATTCAACATGAGTAATGCCCATTTTCCCAAATAGCCTTTTTTTTTTTTTGGTGCTTCAAGTGCCGTATCTACATTTTATCACGAAACCACTACAACATCCTTGAGAGAGGTAAAAAGCAAGATAAATGTTCTTCTTTCAGTTTCCCCATCAGTAAAATGAGTCACTTGCATAGTCACACAATGAGTCAATAGCAGTGTTGGCAATAGAACTCACATTTCTTAACTCCCTTTCCATGTTACAATTGTCAAGGGGGGAAAATGCTGCATCTAGGAAGACTTCCGAAAGCTCCATTTGCAAAAGAGGAAAAAAAAATCTATGAAGCTAGTCTTTCAGACTACTTTCTGTGTTCTTCTACAGTTCAGAGGTAATAAAGACGATTTGACAGTGACAGATTAGGTTCTTTGTGAATACTTTGGCCAACAAGGAAAGCCAGTTTGTGAGCATACTGGCAAGGAGCTGGAACTCGAATGACACCCTTTAGAGGAGGAGAGAGGGAAAAAAAGTTATTTGAAATAAAGTTTACTGGTGAGGCTATAAATACTGCCAGTGTTAAATGAATACAAGCTAATATAGACTGAAAATTTTAAAATAGTAATCACCAATTTAAAAAAAAATGTCCATATTGAAAATACTTACTGGCCAGTTATAATACACATGGCAGAGTTTGTAAGTTAATCGTTGTATATGGTCTGGTTTCAGGCCACTGTTGTCATAGATTACATTATAATGTGTAGGAGAAACACTACCACTTCTCACAGCCTGGCTCACAATAAAAAAGTCATACCTGCAATTATAAGACCCATAGATGTATTGCTAAATTTAAAGAACTGAAAAAGAGAAGTATCACTTAGGCAAAAGCAATTCATAATAATCTTCAAGCATTTATATAAAGTTTTGCAAAGTGTTTTACAATGATAACTGATTTGATCTTTTCTAACATGAAAAATGCATTTCAAGTAACTTAAGTTTGTTAAATGAACAAAAAGTTTCAAGAAAAATCTGATAAAATGGAGATGCTTAAAGTCAATGAAATGAAATACTTTGTGCACTTTTGGTTATAGGGCTTCAGGACAAGACACTATATTCTAATGTCATTTCAAGTACTGTACTAAGAAATTTATGTTAACTGTTAGAACATGATAATGATGCTTTCTGTAATGTCTGTCAATTTTAAAAACAGAAGCACAAATGCAACTTGTGAAAAACTAAAAGTGCATTTACCCACAAGAAGAAATGCATTACCTTAGAGTATTTTCAAGTTTCACCTTGTCACCCAAAGCCATTTTGAACCACCCTTCTGAAAATTAACATCTTGTCTGACAGACAAACTAGAAGTTAAAATGTTACCAACTAAATCCCAAAAGTAATTTTGGGATATTGGATTATGTACCATTGCCATGTATAATAATTGACTATAAAGAAATAGAACACATATCATCTTAAGTTTTAATGCTTAAAAACCTAAGCTTTAGTTATCTGGAAAATTCATTTAATTCTAATACATCTTTCTGAATTGCATATGCACTTCCCCCACCCCTAAATATAATTTAACTTTTAAATAATTAGATTGATATGAGCATAAATTATTTTAGCCAACTATAGTTGTTAATTTCCCATCAACTATATTGTAGCTGTAGATTGATGTCCGTTAGACCAGACTTCAAGGCTTCGGGCTAGCAGGTTTGGTCATGAGTCCTTAATTGTCTAACTGCTTCTATTAGTGTTCAGGGTTGGTTAGAACCTATCTTAGTCTCTTTTGTGACGAATCTTGGAATATTAGAATGTTTGTTGAACTGACCCTTTAGATACTTTATAATATATTGTATACAAGGTGGGAGGGCTCTTACCTGAGAATATGCAATTTCCTCTTAATTGAACATAAGGGTCAAAGACTTTTAATTTTCATTCTTTGTATTCCTGCTAAATAGCCTAGCACAATACTTAGCACAAAGTAGGCACTTAATATATTTGCTGAATAAGTTGTTTTATTTGTATACTCAATGACCATAGATTGCTCTATTCCTTTATATCAGAAGAGGCAGTTGTCTTCTTCCTCTGCTGTCAGTGGCTATTTCTAATCTGCTTCATATTTAGTAAATAATTGTTTAGGTGGATGGCTCTGGATAAAAGGATATATTGAACAGCTTTATTGCCTAGAGGTTCCCCTACCCCAAAAACAGTTTTGTTCTCAATCTCCAGCTATACTTAGATGGCTGAAGCTCTCAGAAATCTGACCATTGAATAAGTGAAGTGTTACAGGGTTAAGAATTTGAGTTAGAAAATTAGTTAACTGAGTGAAGGAAAGATATAAAGCAATGTACAATTGGGTCTATGTTGAGTTTAATAGGGCAAATTAGGCATGAAGATTAACTTGTAATCTGTAAGGATATATGTCAAGAATCAGAGTGAATTTGTTAATTTACATACAGTGAGTTTGTAAAAAAATAAGTAAAATAATAATGTTAAAAAGATTTAACAGCCAAAATTAGGTTCCAGGGATTCTTTCTACTTTATTAAATTTCCAGTGTAGTCATCATCTTTTCATTAGAACTTACCATTCTGGTCTGGTAACTTCTACATCAATAACTGTCCCAGGAAGAGGATTCTGTAGTCTTCCTCCAGACTGTGCAAAAAATCTGGCATTCACTCGTTTCTTCACCACAATTACTGTTAATCTTGGGCTTAAATATTAATAAAATGTAGTGACATTTATCATAAAGTTACCTCTTGAAAGTTTTCAAGGAGAATTGAAACATTTTTACATTATCATTTTTTAAAAAAGGAACATGAAATTAAATATGCTGAATTTGTTCAAAGTGACATGGTGAATATTACCTGCCTGATATTATGGGCAGTAAGGCCCCTAATTCTACCAGAAACAAGATGAAGTTCAGAAGCAGGAAGGAATTTTTGGATAGTAGGATGGAATAGATAGTATCATGCAGAAAGATTTTCTCTCCCCCAGCCCTCCAAAGGTATTGAGGCAATCAATAGATACTGCATCAATCAAGATTTTAAATCTCCTATTAAAAAAAAGTATTTCAGACTTGAAAGTTTATTCAAGTCTTTTTGGCAAAAACAGTCAAAACTAATCCAATTGTATTCAAATGTACAGGCCTGAGTTTGTATGTTATGGGGGGAGTGTAATTTTGTAAGCTTTTTACAATTTGAAGACATGTATATTTGTTTCTAAAAAGTAATAATAAAAGAACAATCATGTCAATGAGAATTTTCATAAAAAGCAAGTTATTTTATGTATTCTAAATTTAAGACCTAAATTGGATTCTCCTATTCTTAACCAAATCCTAAAGTCAACTTAAAATACCTTCCTAGAAAGTAGTAGATATTATACTAATTTCCTTCTCCCCTTTCCCTTCCTTAATATTCATGAAAGTGCATGGCAGGTCTCAGATCCATGTCCTGCAGTGGCTCCCTACCATCCTACAAGATAAATTCTGCATTCCTTATCTTATTTAAAACTTTGTATGGCACAATTTTCTTCAACTGTCCTCCAACCAAGCCTCAGCACATAGTGGATAAGGACAACCTTCAGAACCACTGTTGAAGACAGAAACCTGAATAAGGCCCTGACTTAATAGTATTGTATGCAGGCAAACCAAGAAAAAGGTATTTCCTGTAATAATGAAATAAGGAATTTTCTTGAAAGACAGTAAAAAATAAAATTAGTGTGCTTTTTGCTGCTTCTTTCCCAGGTACAATCATACTTTAGAAACCACGTAGGGTTGGCTAATGATTAAGACTTTAAAGCTGTTAGGGAATTTAATTAATTTAACTTGTACTTAACTTTTAAGACCTAGTTACTTTGTGATTCTCAGTACCATTTTCCTGTTTTTGAACAGGCATGTTAGTATAACACTGTGATAGGTATCTATTTTCTGGGGATAGGATACTCTCCCTTCCTGTGGGACTTACAGCCAAAGGAGCTAGCTTAATTGCTTAGGTGAGAACTAAGGTCAAGAGAAAGAGTCAGTGAAATAAGGCAGGAGGTGTCGCTGACATCAGCATACATTCTATACTTTTCAAGTTTCCCAAGCAATTATGGGGCAGGTAAAAGAGGATCTATATGATCAAAGAAAAGGGTTTACCAGATACAACCTTTCTACTTTTCCAAGAATTTACTATTCAAACTACTGAAGAACCTGAACAATGCATTAAAATTGGATATGAGAATTGGAAAGTTAGAAAGTGTATCAGAGTTGAAAAAAGCAAAAGGTTTTTACCAAAAGTTCTGGTTTATCAATGCTGCCATATCTGGTTGGGGAAAAGCACATACACCACACACATATACATCCTGCTCAGGAAGAACAGCAGCCAATATAGGGATATGACAATGCTTTTAGTTAGTCATAAACTTAAATTTTGTCTCCTAATGTGGAAAAACAAAATTGTCATATCTCACCTTTAGAGAGGAAAATATTATCAAGTCCCTTAAAGCTGCAGTGCATTTCCAACTATTGGATTAACTCATTAACTAACTGAATAAAAGCTGAATAAAATAAGGGTAATGTCTAAATCTGGCTCTTGCAAGCAATTTCCCTACTTCTAAAAAAGGCTATAGAAATGCAAAATAAAAGTTGTCAATTTTGCTTAGGGAGGAAGACAATCCTTGTACAAACTCATTCTGAGATTTTCAACCAAGATGCCCTGAGGAGCCATATAAAAATGTTTATTATGCATGGGATGTCTAGACACTACAGAAAAAAAAGTATGAGACTTAGTCCCTTGCACTCAGGAAAACTCACCATTTAGGGATGTGGAATAAAAAGGGACAAAAAGGAAAAAATAGTAATATGTCATCACAAAAATTTAGTTAGAAGTATATATAACTGGTAGTTTATCAGTGTGTATAGATAAATTTAGAGGAAAAATAGGTAGAATTCTTAAGACAGAAGAGTAGATATAAAAGACTTTACCTAAAAAGCAGCAGCTTAAACCAAAACAAGTTTCTTAAACACTGGTGCATGAAATGCATGAGACAAAAGAGTTCAGTTATTCCCTGAGAGGACTTAATTTTTATTCTACCATCCATACTCTGCTTTGTTTTCTCTTTTAAGTGGAATAAAATGAGAAAGGGAAATATTTATTCCTTATTTCCTGCCATCAATTCAAGTCCTATGATGCAGTGTAAACCACACTTAACATATCTCCTTTTTCATCTATTGTTCCACTAGTTTTAGAGGATCACAAAAGATAGTCACTTTATAGCATATGCTTACTTGTAACCTTTACCAACAGATTTTAGGCAGTCCAAAAACTGTGGTACTTCATAGTTAACCAAGGTTTTCAGCTGGCCATCACCTACACCATCCCGATATACAACAATTCGACTTGGCATATATTCATTGTAGCTATTCCAGGCCCTCAATGCAGCTGAAAGAAAATCAATACAGCTTTAAAAAGTACCAAAGCCTGAAAGGTAGTTTCCATTTCTGATAAATTTTAGCTCAGTAGTTTTCAATGTTGTCATTTTAATAAAGCTTCCTTAAATTGAAAGAGCCAAACTGAGATGGTGATCAGATCCTTACCTTGCAAGCAGACCTTGAGCCCATCTACTAGCTCTTGCCCTCTATCTTGAAAGACACAACGTGAAAACCAGCTTTTCAGAGAAAAATAAAAACTATTAATGTCTGAAAATTGCACATAAAAACAAAAAATTTAGAGTCAAAATAGCATATATTACATTTCTAATGTAATACCTACCTAAGTTTATCAGTGCTGAGCATACAAAATCCTTTACCCAGATCTTTCTCCAGATATAAAACTTTGGCAAACCATAGTTTAGATCTTAATATTTAGCTCATAGGGCACAACCTTTTATGTACATAATATTGGGGAACCACTGCAAGTGAACAGTCCACTGGACCAGTAACCAAACAATTAGTAGAGAAGGCTGGACTGCCCTTAATAAAAATGTTCAGTTCTTTTAATGACTCTAAGGTCTTCTACTGAACAGTCACATGTTTTTGCTAATGGTTTTAAATGGCCATATGTGTTAATCTCACTCAAAAAGAGGATTGCCCAAAAGTGCTAGTGTCATGAGTCACATCACCACTGGACATGAACAAGATGAAAAACATCATAAATGAGGGCTATGTAGGCCATGTGATGTACAGCTGCCAAAAGAAATAAATATATTGCTGGTAGAAAAGATGGACCAGTCATGTAAATAGCCAGTGGACAAACTAGAGGCATCCATATGATGTCATGAAATCTAAAAGAAGAGCTCTGCCTATTGGATAGATCCCTGAGGGTATTGATCTTACAGTAGAAGGTCATTGACAAGAATCACAGATTGGGCAATAATGTGCATAAGTCAAAGTCAAGTACCAACTTTAGGCATTAATTATGCAAGTCAACAAATAAGCTTATTCAAAGTTTAACATAGGAAAGGAACCATGCTATGCACTGGGGAAACAAAAATGAAAATCTTTGTCCTCAGGCTTAGATTCTAATGGAGAAAGAGCATGTACGTAGATGGGTAAATCCAAGTAATTTCAGGAGTATTAACACCTAGGTTTGGGGGACAAAGGAGCAGAGAGAATTTGGAAAGTTATGATGGTTTAAGAGATGGTACACCTGAACTGAGTCTTGTCAGAAGCTAGAGATTTTAAGAAATAAAAATGAAGTACATACTAGATATTAAAATCTATTATTTTATAAAAGGAGGCTATGTTTGCCCTAGCTCCTAAGAAACCATTAACAATATTTTTCATTAACATTTTGTGTTGGAGATGAGTGAAAACCCCAAATAAATACTGCACTTTCTTCTCCTTGCAAAATCTCCCTAATCCTTAAGGATACTGATTTTAATGTACTCTAAAACATTTCCTCCTAACGTAATTGACAAAGTTATTTCTGCCCCCTCTCCTTGCACCAAATAATTTTTTTTAACTTGACACTAAAATAGTTGATAAATGTTGGTTTAAACAGAACATATATAGTTTAGCAACTTTCAGGTAGCTGAATTGGTGGTTGTGGGCCATTCTGGAGATCTAATGAACATTTCACCACTTCTGAATCCCAGTCTCTCAAAATTATTCATTTTGCAGTCCTCCTGCTACCATCCTAGTAAGGCTTCTATCACCATATGGCTTCTTTATACCCCCAATCTATCACACTACTGGCCAAATTGGATTTCTAAACACACTGCTCTTCTCAAAAGTCTTTCACATAGTTCCCTACATAAAAGTGTTACAATTCCTTAGCATGTCATTCCATCTGAACTAAACCTGATGTCAATTTGGAATATTATTTATCCAATCCTATGTACATCCTGTACTATCTAAATAACATGTCTTTGTTTATACTGATGCTTAAAAAATATATTTTTTGTTTCATCTCTACCTGGGAAAAATCCTCTTAAGATTCAAATATCACCTCTTTCATGAACTTTTTTTTCCCTACCTCATTAGTCAGTTTTAGCCTTTCTCTACCTCTAACCTGACAAGAGTAATTGATATATACTTCCCATTATGCATGTAATTAAATACAGAATTATATCTAACTCAGTTCATTATCAACCAGAAAAAATTCATTACCAACATTTGTTAAGAATCTAATGTGTTCAGAGCTGTGTAGATTTAGGCATAATCCCTGGCCTAATAAATTAAACAACAGATTTAAAACAATATTAAATGTCTAACAAATCTTGGGCAAAGAAGTTTATTCTGCAGGAAAATAACACATGCAAATTTCAAAAAACAAGAATTATAAATAAATTCTGGAACACTGCCTATCTATAAGCTGAAGAAACATAGATTCAAAACTATAATAATCATATATTTCAAAGCCCTTATTTTCCAGATTAGGAACAAGGGATTTAAGTTGATTTGCCCAAAGTTATATAGTGCCAGAAGTCAAGATTTGAACATACATCCTCCAATCCAAATATAACTTTCTTTACCAAGTTGTCTCCACCATTTGAAATACGTTATCCAATGATAAAGGAAGCAGGCATTTTTAACCATAGGGAAGGCTTTTAAAAAAAATTTTAGTCCATCTAATATAATATCAGTTATTTGAAATGTCTATTAAATGTCAGATAGAGAAATTGCCTCAAAGTAGTTGATATTCTATTATTAAATCTTACAAATGAGTTGTCTAAGGTTATGAACAAACAGTTCTCAAAAGAAGAACTACAAACTAAGGCAGATCAAAACAATTTTGAGGTTATTACCTCACAGTCAGGAAATTGATAAAGATGGCAAAAGATAGGGAAAGTTCATGTTGGAGTGGTTATGAAGAGACAGGCATATTAATGCATTTTAAGTGGAACTGTGAACTGGCATAACCATCATAGAAAGTAGTCTGTAAATATGCTAAGTAACTAAAATAATTCAAATACTTTGACCTAGAAATTCCAGAAGTGTAAAAACGATCCCCATCAATAGAGAAAGAGCTAAAAAAACTATGTTACATGAATACAATTGTGTTGTAAGAAATGGCCAATACAGAGTAATACAGAAAGATACAAGAACTGGGCCTATGTGAAAGCAAGGAGAATTCAGAAAACAAAACACCTAATGATTACAACAATATAAATGCAAAGAACAGCAACAACTGAAATTTAATGCTATGAAATTATAAATGATTAAGTTTAGTGCTCCAAGAAAAAATATGAGACACCTCACCCTGCTTCTTTGCATTAGTGGGGGTACACCATAGGTGTGGGACATTACATGTAAGACTTTGATATGTTGGTTAGTTTTGTGGAAGCTTTTTTGTCATTCTTTTTTTTTTTTAATAAGTGATGGCTCTTGTGAAAGGGTAAAAAGATGAGATGCAGAATAGGAAAGGTTGGTGATATAAAAATAAAAAATAACAATGAAATCCAATTTAAAAGAATAAAATTCGGCCATCATGCAATTAGTTAAGAATTATTAGGTTCCTTAACCCCTTTCCAAAAAAAAAGTAGTTATATTTATACAACTACCGCGTCTTTTACCTAGACCTAGCCTTCTGTATCATTCCATAGACCAATAACACTTCTTGCTTTTCCCCAATTTTTTAAAGTCCAAAAGCTCTCTCTTTCTAGTTCCTTTAGGTAATTACCTCATTGTGGGAGAATTCGCTGGACTTTGGCTTCCACTGAGAATGTCCAAATAAAACTAAATAGCCAAGGATCACAAGACATTAAAGTAACTACCCACCAACTCCTCCTCCCTTCTTCCTTGAATTTTTGACAGTCTCCTCCCTTTCGCTGAACTCTGAATTACTGTCACAGATGTGGCTTTTATCTATGCAATTCACTCAAGCTACTCTACATCAAACCTTGCTTACCGTGTCATTCCTTCATTGATGCTAGCAACAAATCCTGCAATTGACCTTCGCCCAGCTGTAGTGTCATGGTAACAATCAATACCAATGATCATTGCTAGCTTTAGCTTTAAAAACAAAACAAATTTAGTCACACAAGATATCTTATTTTAAAAACAAATTCACATAATTTCTAACAATTTAAATCAAATGATAAATTAATAATGACCAATCCTGGTCCCATAGAGATATGATGGAGATAGAGGACTATATTGGGAAATGATATAAAAACCAAAAAATATTTTTAATTAAACTCAAAAAGATGCATTTTCCTAAATTCATACTATTTCAAGTATTAGTAATCAATTTTAAGTTCCAATTTAGAGTTCTCTCCTTGAATTTTTAGCCATTTCTGGTTTCATAGGAATAATTAAAATTGCCTATTATGAGTTAAATTGTCAAATGCAATAGAGAAGTTTTACCTCAGTCATTTATGACTTAGTTTACTTAAGATTTGTGCTCCAAATTAATATAACAAATTACCATACTATTGTGGCTTAGAACTGTCATAAATTTTCATCTCTATGTAACTTTTGTTAAACCTAGATACATTAAATGCATCAAAACCCAGAAGAGTACAACAAAATCAAACTTACAGGCATATCAACCCTCCAAAGTTCTCCTCCCATCTTGCAATTCATCTGAAGGGCAATTTTTGTGGCAATAGCCATTACTGTTTGTTGCTTGCCTAAGGTTCTTGCAATCACACACTGGCTTGGTGTGGGACAGTCTGTACACAAGTATTTTTTTATAGCATCATATTTGTCTTTCCGATTACTAGACAACAGACAAACTACCTTAGGGGAAAAAACACACATACAAAAAAAAAACAAAACCAAGAATATAAGAATTTCAGCTTAACTTATCGAGACAAATTATTGATGTAGATGATGTTTTAAATTTATTTTTTCTTGACTACCACATAACTAAACTGATGACTAGTACATAAAAATCTCAATTCTCACGAAATTTTCATTTCAAATATATACAACAGCAAAAATAGCTATACCCTATTCATTTGCATGATAGCAGATCCACAAGTGTGGTATGCTGCACACATTTTTGGTCTTTAAGATATTGTTTATATGGAATGGCTTTCTGGGAGAGTGAAGCTACTAGAGAAAATTAGGATGATACTTTTTGAATGATCTCAATAAAAATTTATCAAGGTAGAAAAAAAGGCTACATGCAGAATACTATTTGTACATTTGAATAGTCAAGTGAAATTTATTTTGGGGGAAAAAAACAGTTCTCAATTACCAAGTATACTTAGTGCTACCAGGTAGAAAAGCAGAATACAGATATACTCTAGAGTAAGATATGTGTGATTTCCACTTACATACCTTATACTCTATAGGCAAACTAGATCTTAAGCAGCCTCTTTTTGAGCACATTTGTCATAGCTGACAAGAAATACAGTTCTCTTCTTACCCCATTTCAACATTCTACTTACTAAGGCACAGCTCAAATGCAAGCTTCAAGTGCATCCATCTCCATGTCCCTCCTCTTTGCCCTGATGATGATGATGCTCATGTAACATCTTGTATAGACCTCCTCACGTGCTTATTTATAGTTTTCTATCCTAGTGATTTCTGTCCTGTGTTCCCACCCCCACTCATCTAGGAGCTCTCTAGGAATAGGACCTATTTCTTAACTTTTTGCCTTTCCTAGCACTTAGCTACTAATAAATGTTTATTTAGGTTTGCTTTTGTAATTTGGTGAAATTGTTTCTAATTCTATCCTCTTTTGTTGTTCAGTTGTGCCCAAACCTACATGACCTCATGCACCAGACCACACTAGTGCCGAGCATAGAGTTTTCTTAGTACTGTAAGTGGTTTGTCATTTTCCCCCAGTTAATTAAGACAAACAGAGGTTAATGATTTGCCCAGTGTCACACAGACACTTTATGTCTGAGTCTGGATTTAAATTCAGGTTTTCCTGACTCCAGACCCAATGCTCTATCCACCTAGCTACTTCCTTATATATCCTAGAAGGGCCTAGAAAGGAACACAATTCCTCTTCTGTTATGCCCCACCCCAAAGGTCATTTTTATCTAATGCATCTTCCTAATATACTACACTTGCCCATAGGACAAAAGGCACTTGAGAAGGGATATGCATCAAAGCAGTACTTGTATGTAATTTTCTCAAGAATCGCCAAGTTAAATTAATAAAAATAAATGAATATTTCTTCTTTTGCCTTCAATAGCATATGTATATTTTTTAAAACCTTTACCTTCCACCTTAGAACCAATACTATGAATTGGTTCTAAGGCAAAAGAGCAATTAGGAATAGACAATGGGACTTAACCCTCGGTCACACAGCTGGGAAATGTGTGAGACCACATTTGAACCCAGGACCTCCTGTCTTTAGGCCTGGCACTCAATCCACTGAGCTACCCAGCTGCCCCCGTGCTAACTTTTGAATGGGAAAATTTTTAAAAATGGAATTAAACTAAAATATGAGACAAGAGAAGAGGGACTTAGCACTAACAAAGGCATTACAGATAAATTATTAGCATGGTCTGTAGAATACTTTCCTATTATCCCGCTAAGAACACAAGATAGTACACCATGTTAAAGAGGCTTTTCCAAGCTAGCCTAGGAACTTCATCATCTCTTACAAAACACTTTTCTGAAGGAAAAAATATATATTCCAAGTTCTAAATAACTAGACCTTAAAGTTTTTAAACAGAATTTGTTCAATTAGACAATGCCCATACCTAAATTAGCTACTTACAATCTGAGTATCTGATGTAACCTTTTGCTGCAAGACTCTAAGATAGGCTTCAGTTCTATCATCCACTTCAATCCTAGGAAAGGAATTAGTTTAACTTTCAGAAGGAAGCAGAAATTAAAGAATCATGTAATTGGAGAAAGGGTGGAATTCATACAAACAATAACATTAACTTAAGATTTTAAATACTGAAAAAAACCATGAAACCCAACTTGAAAGGAAGAATTTTTAAAATAGAGTAAGAACACAAAACTATATAGCGTTTTCTATGTGCCAGGCACTGGGCTTTAATAAGCACTTTATAATTATCATTTCATTTGATCCTCACAACTTCAGTGCTGTTATCCTCATTTTACAGTTGAAACTGCGGTAAATAGTAACAAGTTTGTGAGGCTCAATTTGAACACAAGTTTCCTGACTCCAGACTAAGTACTTTATCAATCATGTCACCTATCTTCCCCTAAAGACAAATGCTACTAAAACATGAGTAGTTTTAACAAAACAAAAACTGCCTCGAAATAAAAGAGGAAAATTTGTCTTGATACTGTGAAAACTTTAAGAACACACACTCTTTAAATGATACAATTGTAATCAAAGCATCACATTCCTATTCCAAATAGGCCTGCAGTTAGGAATAAGGAACATTCTGAGTACCAGGCAACTTTCAACAACTGTCAAAATGCTTCATCTCCTTTTTTATGGAAAAACTTTTACATAATAACAGCTGACCTACTAGTAACTCAGCCAGAATTACACCAGGTTAGCAAGTAACTGGACCTAATGTTGTTCTCTTCAGCCAATTTGGCTTCAGACACAGTTTGAGAAATCTCAAATTTAGGATGGGAGCTTAAGTGCTCTTGTTTTATTGGAATGGTGCCTCAGCCCAAAGATTTTCATTAGGCTGACAGTGGTAGTGGTGTGGTCCTTAAGACCATGAACGTAACTGATGAATAGTTCATGGATTGTTTCCTTTGTTTTTCCTTCTAGGTATAGAATTTTCAATCATGGGACTACTGTACTTATGATAATCTGATATCAGATTCTGACTTCACTGTTTTTAACAAGCAAATAACACTTCTTTGAAAGGCCAATTGGAGAGAGGTTCTTTCTGGTGTTGGTCATTTTTGTTTTTAGGTATTAAGTGGGAAAATTGTAGAGAATCCATTTTTATTAGATTCTTCTCATAGTGTATGCCAAGGATCAAAATGATTAATTCCATCAACATAGTTAAAAACACAAGCTAATAAGCTCACAAAAATTGTCCATTCAGTTTCATACCACATAGCCATCCTTTCATACTTATCATTAAAAGGATATTAATAAAATAAAATGCACAAAGTTATAATATGCCTTTATTTAATCCACAATTATATACATGTATATAATTTATATAATCTTTACATGAATACCTGTGAACTAACACAAAAGTGTTGTGAAGATCGGTTTAACTCATGCTGTTTAACACTTGATATTTGTTTTAAAGGAAAAGAGAACATGAACTTCAGGTTTTGTAACAAGTTATTAATCCTTCAGTATTATGGTATTCAAAACGTTTTCTCTAAGTGGTCTTACAAAGCAAAATTCCAACACATTATATTTCTTATTATTCAAACATATCTGAGATAGATTTTCCATTATGTCAAGTTACTAATATCGGATTGCCTTCTTAAACATATTCTAAATATTAAATAAAAATGTCTAGTATTCCATAGTTTGGATATCTTTTGCCATTTATAATCTGAACAGTTTCATCAGTTCCTTTTCCTTCATTATTCTTCAACCTCAAATACAATTTCTGCGAAATAACTTGTAAGTGTAAACTTAAGTGTATAGCATATTTATTAACAGTCAACATCCAAAATACTGAGAAAAGTTGGAATTTATTTAAAAAACTATACTTACATTATTGCTTTTTTCATTTGTATTCCCATGGCAGGTGTAACTTTAAATAGGTTTTGGATTAGTGAATTGGCTGCCTCATAATTTCTTCGGGTATAAATCAATAGCCAATTATCTAGTGGTTTGACACTAATTAACGGAGCACCTCTTGTTTCTTTTGACCAATCTGCAAACTGTGGATTGTAGTCAAACTAAAAGAGAAAGTTAGAAGGCAAATTACAAAAGCAAGCTGTGTCACCAGATAAATTTTATCTGAACTCTACCCTTATAAAATTTATGGTTATCAAGATTTACAAAAAAATATTTTATTCTTAAATATGTCTAACATTGATTTAGTATGCAAAAAAATAGTAAACTGATTTAAAATTTTCAATCCATGGGACTACTATTCTTAGAATAATCTGATATCAGATTCTTACTTCATTATTTGACGACTTAACTGTAGAAACCCATTAGTTTTGTTACAAAAACTTTCTTTTCTTAAGCTACCATTTCCCTTCAAGTAGGATATATAACCTGTGTTTTACAATATAAATTAACACTTTTAAAAAACCTATATGCTCTTTGAAAAATGGAGATATCCCCTAACAAAGTTTATGATTCTCTAAATGGACTTTTTTGACATACAATGTAAAAATAATGATAATCTGATATATAGTGTATATATAGTGGCAAAACACTTTATATACTTCATAAACGACTAAGAATTGTTTGGTTTAAAACCAAACCACTAACCACTAGATTTTATAGAAAACAAACTAGAATCTTGAAGTGCTGTATGTCAAATCAAGTGTTTAGAACTTTCTTCTTTAAAGTGGCAATCCCCCCAAATTTTCCCTCTCCCATTTTAAAGACATCTCAACCTTGCCAACTAAGAAAAAGCCTTTTGCCCAAAATATATTCTGGGCTTTACTCTTATTTGGAAGGAAGGAGGGAAAAATATAATGCACAAAGTGGCCAATTTCCTTGCAACAGTGGGCAAGAAGTAGCCCTGCTAGGTATGTCATTGACACAGCACAGTATTTGGAAAGATCTATTCAATAATCAAAGTAATAAATATTATAGTAAATAAAATGTCTTCCCTCCCGTGTCCTACCCTTCATCCTCTCATGGGGTACTATTCTTAAAAGAAAATAGTCTTCTACATTTGTAAAGTTTATGACTGAATTAAACTATTTTACTTTTAAACAAATCTACTTTATAAGAAAGCAATTTATGAAATCTTAACTGTTTTTCCTCCTTGGTGAATTTTTTCTGCTTGCAGTATTCTTCCTGAGAATGACAGTAAGTTGGAGTCAAAGCTCAAACCCCAGTCACGAAGTTCCTTCTGTACATTGTCATCTCTGTTTATTTAAAATATTGGGACACAAAACCAAATCAAAACAATAAATCATAGCCCCAAGGAAATTATTTTATAATGATTCTTAAAGTCAGAATTTTTAGATCTTTTTTTCTTCAAAAAGTTGCTGTATTTTAATAGAAAAACCCACAAAGTCCCTTATGGATCTGCCATCATCTTGTTTCATTTGGCTACTTCTAATGTTTCTAATGTTACAGGAGGGCGTGGGTGGAGGGGAGGGAAGAACATGATTCTTGTAACCAAGGAATAATATCTAAATTGACCAATTAAATAAAACTTTTTTAAAAAGATAGTACTCCCTCACTGAACATCTTCAAACAAAGGCTATTTGTGGCTGCTTCTTGGGCAAGTTTTGATTATGGGTTGTACTGAGGTCCTTTCCAACTGTGAAATTATATGTGATTCTGTGATATTTCACCCACCAAATATATTGAGACTATCTAATGAAAGCTGGAGAATAATCATATACTATAATGACTGATGAATTAAAAAATTTTTTTAAATGAATTTAGCCCATCATATTTTTCAAGAGACCTACTTGTGAATATAGTCAATGAGTCTTCCAACTTCACGCTGCCTTTGTTCTGGTGTCAATCTTGTATGAACAGCTAAATCTTTCATCACATTAAAATCATTGCGCATTTTATCAGTTAGACCTTTAAATGAAAAGGTGTAGTCAAAGTAAGAATTTGCTAGCATTAAAAATGAAGAAAATAGGGGGCAGCCTAAAGATAGGGTGAACAAGAGTAGTAATAGTAGCTATAGCAGACACTGAAGGAGCTGAGCAGGGAGCATAAATAAGGTTAACTCATGTTTCAAATAGAGGCCAGAGAGTTTGAAGGGGTTAATGACTTTAGGAAAAAACTTGATCAAGTACAAAGATTATAAAGTAAGCTCGTCATCTCTCTTCAGAGCAAATAAAATTCAATACCTGTGAGGAAACAGAGTTCAGGCATGAGCAAAGCAGGTCCTGGTAATACACCACCAGGGCCCCTCCTCCGCTTGGGCTGGCTGACCAAAACCGGCTGTTTTAAGTCAGTGATTTCTGTATTATATTGCTGTTTAATAGAAGTAATAAAGGCTGTCACCATTAACAACAAATATCTTTAGTAATATTCAAGTAACAAGCAAAATTAAGTATATTTTTGAAAACAAGAACGAAAAGATGCTAATAGTTGTACTACTTGGTTTTTGAAACCATTACAGCCTGTATAGCTTAGGATTATCACCCTTCCTCTTAAGAAATTTCAAACTACGTAGAATTTCACAGTTGGAAAGGATCTCAGTACAATCCATATTTGGAAAAGAATTTCTTTATAACATACCCAACAAGCAGTCACAAGTACCCTTTGCCTGAAGATGTTCATTGAGGGGGTAACTCATTACCTGCTTTGGGGATAGAAATTTCATTCAAAAGACATAGTAGGGTATTCTCACCAATATCCTCACTGAATACACAATACTAGTTTCTTTAAGAAGGGTTTGCCCTGTAGTATAATGGAAATAGTCCTGGATTTAGTAGTCAGAGGATCTTTAAGTTTGGTTCCCAGATCTGCTATTTAATACCTACCTTTGTGACTTTCAATGAGTCACTTAACCTCCCTGGGCTTCATTCTCACCTCTAAAACAAGGGAGCCATGTCACTCTTAAGGTCTCTTCCAGCTCTAAATCTTTTAAGAGATTTCTTCTTTGTTTTACAAATCATATGCCAAACTTATTCTTTAAAAGTTTTAATCTTCACTATCCTCCTTGTCCAAATTTTATTAAAGTCATAGTACCTCTAAAAGGAACTTAACTCCAATGCAAAAAGGGAACTGATGCTGTGAAACCAGGTAATGAGTGTTTTAACACTAAGTACTAATACATGTAATAATCACATTGTACATTAAAACAAATTGAGCAATGAGACATTTATGCCATGTACATAAAAAGTAAACATGATATGAATGACAGAACATTTTGTAGCCTATTTTAAATTAAGAAACATTTTTTATGGTGGATTCTGAAGAATCTCTAAATTCTTACATGACAAATTTACTCTTGGATTCTGATTAACCATAATTCCTATAGCCCAAGGATATCTTCAAGGCCAAATTGGCAAAACTTTCAAAACTTTTGACTTAAATCCTACCTGCTCACTCTTCAGTTTGTTTAAAGAATCTATTTCTCACCTGACTCCTATCCCTCTAGCAATCTGGGGAATTTATTCCACATGGTTCTATCAAGCTACTGATTTGCTGTCATATGTTAATTCACAGGATGAGTAGATTTCTTAAACCTTGGACTTCCCACAATCCCAGTTCAGATTCATATGACATACTTTAAGACATTTAACCAACTATCCATAATGGCAACAGAACCAAGTGTTCCTTCATTCTTAGTTCTGCCCAGTCTCACCCCATCTTGAAAGACGAAAAGTTTCTTACTTATGGTTAATTCCTTATATGCAAGTCCATTTTACCCAAATACATTTTTATTTAATTCCTGGGATTTCATTGCTATCGGAAATTCCTGTTTAAGCAAATTTGCTTACCAATGCAGAATGACACCTTAACTGTAACAGATAGCTCAGAGCACTGAGAAATTGTGAGCCCAGTCACATGAACAGTATGAGACACAAAGCTTCAAAACTTGTTCCAAGGCCTACTTTCTCTCCACTATTTCTATGATGTCAAATTTAAATAGATATTAGGGCTGATTAAACTATATAGAAGGATCCTAGTGGGCCTCATGTTGATTTAGTTTTAAATATTTAAAATGATTTTGTTAACTATTTCCCAATTTTAATATGGTTTGGGCTATACTTGTGAATATTGTAAGCCATGTGTCTGACGCCTTTGCACTATTCCAGGTTGACTTCTTCTGTCAAAGGAGGTTATAGAACATTAAAATTAGAAAAGATTTAAAAAGTTATACGGTTTCAGCCTAGAGCAGGAATTCCCATTTGCGACATTCCTGATGTGTTATCTAGCCTCTATCTACCTTAACGCCCCAATAATGAGGTACTCTGCACTTAAGACAACTCATTTTAAAGAGTTTTCTTAACATTACAATGAAATGAGCCTACACAACATAGTTTTATTCTCTCTAAAGACAAATAAAACAATCTTTATTCTATGGGAAAGTACTCCAAACACTTGAGGATTACAGCCATGTCAACCTAATTACTAGTTACTTGCAGATGATCTCTTTGTGGTATGGTTTCCAAGTCTTCTCATATCTTGGTTGTACTCCAGTTTGTCAATATCAGAATGCTACACCAAAGAGTCTGAGCCACTGAAAAATATGGTAGTCACTCACCTTCGCAATAGTAATGTTTTTTAAATCACTTATTTATTTTTAGGCAATTGGGGGGGGGGTGTTAAGTGACTTGCCCAGGGTCACACAGCTAGGAAGTGTCTGAGGCCACATTTGAACCCAGGACCTTCCATCTCTAGGACTGGCTCTCAATCCACTGAGCCACCCAGCTGCCCTCCCACAATAGTAATGCCTAATCACCCACTTTTTCAGAAAGATTGATGCATCCAAGTGCCTTCTAGACTACCTATCCCTTTCTCTGACCTAATAGCAGGGTTTTATTAAAGGAGTGGAGTAGCTTGAGAATACTCTACCACCTTAAATCAAGGTCTTATCTCATGCCTACGTGGCTTAAAAATAAAAAACCTTCAATGCTATTCTCCATTGCCACCCCTCCTTTGTTAAATAAGCCTTCTTACAATTATCACTCACTATAATCAACTGCTCTAAAGTTTCCATTTTTCTCTTAACTAAGCTTCAGAGAGGCTTTTTACATCAAGTTGGATTTCTTTTCTATTCCTAGGAAAAATATTCTGGAATCACCATAGATGACCTTAATATTTACAAATATTCTACCCTTAAAACTAAAACTTTTTCTCCTAGCTGTGTTACCCTGGGCAAACTACTTAACCCCCTGTTGCCTAACCTTTATTGCTCTGCTGCACTGAAACAAATACATAGTTATTGATTCCAAGATGGGAGGCAAGGTTTTGTTTTGTTTTTTTAAACTAAACTATAACTTTTAAACATCTGCTTTCTTATACCTATTTCTAAAATTCACTAAAAACGTTATCCTTTGGGGCAGCTGAGTGGCTCAGTGGGCTGAGAGCCAGGACTAGAGATGGGAGGTCCTGGGTTCAAATCTGTCTTCAGTTACTTCCTAGTTGTGTGACCCTGGGCAAGTCCCTTAACTCCTGTTGCCTAGCCTTTACCATTCTTCCGCCTTGGAACCAATACACAGTATGATTCAAAGCAAGAAAAGGGTTTAAAAAAATTTTATTCCTTCATCTCTGCCAAGTTCATTCAAATAGCCGTGGAAAACGATCTGTATTGGACATTACTAAGTATATATTAGGACAAGTAGGTGGTGCAGTTGAAAGAGCACTGGGCTTGGAACCAGAAAGGCTCATCTTCATGAGTTCAAATTTGGCCTTCAGACACTTACTAGTTGTGTGACCCTGGACAAGTCACTCAACCCTGTTTGCCCTTAGTTCCTCATCTGTTAAATGAGCTGGAAAAGGAATCTTTGCCAAGAATACCCCAAATGGGGTCATGGAGAGTAGGACCCAACTGAAAAACAACTGAACAAATATTAATTTAACTGAATAGGAAGTGCCTATTAATCAGAGAAGAACAGAGAGATTTCCCTAACCCTATCTCACTATCTCCTATGTCACCACCACCAAAATAGTTACCTTTCACATGTATGAGATGAAAAAAAGAAACAGTAAAATTTCATTTATCTGGCATCTCTGGGTCAGGAACAGCTTCACATAACTGGATTTTTCAGATAACTGAAGTTTAAGTCTCTAAGTACCAAAAAAAAATTTTAAGCCCTTTTTGATGAAAATCATTCTAAGTTTTATTACCCATTAGCTATTGGTTTTTATTTTTTTAAACTTTATATTGAATACTTAATTTTTCCTGATAACAAAGTGATCATAATTATTACAAAAGATCCTAATAGAGGGGTGATTCTCAGGTGCTACTCTACTACATCTGGCTACTACAAGAATTGTTTCCAGATTGCCATGCTTTGAGATTGTTGGGTTTTTTTAACTTTATTTCTCCTTAATTACCAGGCTGCCAGCTGATCCTTTTTGCTCTTTTAAGTGTACATATGCCTCTTCTAGGCTCTTATTCATCAGCCATGGGCGGGAAAACCAGATAGCTAAGCTAAAATTTGATAGTTTTGTGGCTTAAAAAAACAGTAAACATGCACTGAGTGAAGACCACTAAGGTACATTAACTTTATGACAGTGGCTTTGGCTGCTCAGAGGCCTTATCCCCTTTTCACAGATAAGTAAAGCTGCTAAATAGGTGATATCCAGATAAAGTACTATTGCATCTTACTGTCTAGGGATATTTACAAGGTTCTTTTCCCTCTATCAACATAACCTGCCTGAAATCATAAATTTGAGAGAAGAGGAAACCATATATGTTTCTAAAAGCTTGTTTTTATACCTTTCTGTAGTAGTCTAAAAAGCTGATTTCAGAGCCATCTGCTTTTTTAAAGGTGCTTCTTGGATTCTGCTCCCAGTCAATATCATCTACTCTATAGGTTTTATTGTTGTACCTGTGAAACAATTCCAGGAATTTCAATAATTCAGAAGTGACAATTGCAGACTTTTACTATAATAAGATTAGATAAAAGAGGATGAACAGTAGCTAAGTGACTATTCTAGTTTAAAAGCTCTGAGGGTGATGAAATATTAAATAGAAATTTTGGTCTTTAAAGCAAAAAAAAAAGTTCTTTTAGTTGGTTCTAAATGCACTAGTTAAAATGCCTAGAAAGGAGGACATTCTGAAGAGGCTCTTCTGAGTAACTAAGGGAAGTATTCTCTGAATCAATACTCTAGAAAAAATGTGAAATTATAAAGATCTTCCCATGATGCTTTTACTCTTCAAACTACAGATAAATGTACAGCAACAAAAATCTTTTAAACAAAGTTATGTAATTCTCATATAGGTAGAACTATTTTCCCGTATACCTACTATGTACCTTAAGAATTCAACTGCCCTGTCAGCCACAGTTAGTACTTATGAAGAGGAAGATAAATTAAGAGCAATGTACCCTTACTCTGAAGAATTTATTTAAAGACTAGAAAATTATAAAGAAAAAATAAATTGAGTTTTCTCACTTGGTAAGAACGATTAATCCTATTAATTCTTTTGAGACTTGTTCTTGAAATCGATGTTCACCAAACTGTTGATACAGGCTGAACATAAAATCTAAAACAGTTTCACTTCGAAGAACTTTATGGCTTACATCAGTGCATAGCATAATATTATTCTCATATTGAAGAATAGAGGTAGTGAATCCTGGCCAAATCACCAACCTGTCAGAAGATATAAAATTTTCAGATGGTCTAAAATAGCTACAGTAAATGCATAATAATCTATCTTAAATTTTTACTGTGGGTCTAAAGTTTTCACATGATTCACCATGCAGATTTCTTTGGCATCTTTTCCATGCTTTACACATTGAAACTTTAAAAAGTGCCAAACAAGCATCAGTGAAAGTTTTTAAATATTACTCAGTACTCTGATTAGTCCCTTTAAAGTAAGTTTGTTTTTCTTTAGAAGAAGAATGTTTTAAACTAATTTAAAATTATTTTCTTTGAGGGATTATAGCAGATGAACTGTTTAGCAATTCTATCTGAAAAGCTGGAAGGATAGTTATTTACTGGACTAAAAACTCAAAATGATGAAAAATTGTATTATAGCAGCCAAAAAAGTTAGTGAAATCTTTAACTTTATCTGTCACTAAGCATCCAGGTGATAATCCAATTTCACTCTAACCTGGTCCAACCACATATCAAGTATTATGTTCTGTTCTAGGCACATTTTAGGAAGGCTTTAGCTAAGTTGAAGAACAGAAAAGAATGTTAAAAATATGGAGAAGATATTCAAAATCATGCTATAATTACAATACTGACTGAAGGGCGGTTAGCTTGGAAAAGGAAGGATTAGAGGGGAACTTGATAATTTTCTTCAAATATCTGAAAATCTGTCAAGTGAAAGAAGGATTAGAGTTAAGACATTTTTTCTGCTTCATCCTAATAAGATAGAACTAGGAAGAGAAAAATAGATTTAGGAAAAGCATAAGGGAAAGTTTCCTAACAAAATTAGAGGTGCCCCTTTCTTAATTTTTTTGGTTGTTTCTTCCCACAAAATATACATTTTACATGATTTGAACATGTAAAGTCTCTATGAGATTACTTACAATGTGGAGTTGAAGGGGTGAAGAGGGAGAGAATTCAAGACTCAATATTTTTTTTAAAACCCTTACCTTCCTTCTTGGAGTCAATACTGTATATTGGCTCCAAGGCAGAAGAGTGGTAAGGGCTAGGCAATGGGGGTCAAGTGACTTGCCCAGGGTCACATAGCTGGGAAGTGTCTGAGGTCAGATTTGAACCTAGGACCTCCCATCTCTAGGGCTAGCTCTCAACACACTGAGCTACCCAGCTGCCCCCTCAATATTTTTTTTAAAAGTTGACAAGTGTTTTTACATATAATTGGGGGAAAATTTTAATTTTTTAAAAAGAGGCAGCATGATGCCAAGGATAGACAGACAAACCTGAAAGTAAGAACATTTGGGTTTGAATCCCACTTCAAAAATTCAGAGGTGGTGAATTTCCCTTCTCTAAAGGACTTCAACCAAAAGCTAAGAGTCCATTTCTTGGAGTTGGTATAGGAGAAATGTTCAGATGTCAGTTGAATGGATAAGAGATCCAAGGTCTCTTTTAATTCTGAAAATCAGAGATTTATATAGTCCAAGAGGCTTTGAATTGACAGATGTGGCAACTGAAGCACAAACAGGGTAAATGCCTTGTCCCAAGCCCATAAGCAGAGTATAAGGGGTTAACTGGGTTTCCATCTGAGCCCATATCTTCCAATTCCAAATCTAACACCATCTACTGTATGTGCTGCCTTTTAGTATAGATCAGTGACAACAAGCCTTTTAAAGATGATGGAGTGCCAGTCCCTGGCCCCATCCCACACCAAGTGCTCGGTCTGTCCTGCCCCACCTCTTACCCCACACCATGGAGGGAGAAAGTGCTCCTGTTGGGCTGCTGGGCAGAGGGGCGAGTGAAGTAAGTAATGTCCTTAGCAAGTATATATAGAGAGGGAGGGGAGTGACCCAAGCACTCTGCTCCCCTCCAGCTCTGCCACCTGTGAGCCCCTACCTTACCCTCTGTGTGCTCCCATTGGGCTTCTGCTAGGCAGAGATGGGGATGTGAAAAAATGTTGTCAGGCATAGTGGAGATGGGGAGGGGAGTACATCTGCCAAGTCCCTTTGCCATTCTAACAACAAACTCTAGAGGTTGGGGAGGAAAAGCATGCCCATGGAGAATGCTCTGCATGCCATCTTTGGCACCCATGCCATCAGTTCGCCATCACTGGTACAGATCCTTTGATTTTGTCCTAAGATTTTATAAAATGAGCTGTGACCAGATTAATGTCAAGTAATGTAAAGCACTGGTAACATCCTTAAAAAAGTTTACCTTATCAGTGAAAATTAAAAGCAGCAAATATTCAGTTTTATTTTGGGTTGTTAAACACGTATTGTCTTGAGAAATCCAAAAATTGTTAAAATTTGGGTAAAGAATATAGAAGTCTAGTATTAGTGATATTTTTAATCAATCTGAAAGGGCCTTTGTTCTCCTTGCAACTTTATCATAACTCCTTATTCCCCTTGCCTTCAACAAAAAATAAATTTTAAATCTTAGCAACCTAGATGAAAGAAAAGACTTCTAATTTCTACCTGATGTATACCATGAAATCCAAAATGTCATTGAACTTTTTATAGTAGAAATAGAGCAAAAGCTCTTGGAGGGAGGGGAGACTCTCTTTAGCACTTTGGGCATTTTTCCTCTTCTGAATAAAGGGAATCTATAGTAATTAATTAATCTATTCCAATTAAGTTCATCTAGCTCTAACATTCTAGGATTCCAATATGGCCTTTTTCACCTAATATTTTCTACACTTGAAAAATACCCATCCAATGAGACTTTTATTTCTAATCCCAAAATATTCAAGGTATATACAAACCTATGATTTGGGATATTGATTGGATCACTTGGGTTATAATAATTACGTCCAATTTGTTGCAAATTCATGATCTTCAAAAGCCTAGAAATAGAATGATCAGAAAGGTTTTAATGGCATTTGTTTTACTTTACCATCCTCACTAATCACTAAATCAATAAGCATTTATTAAATACCTACTATGTGCCAAGCACTATATTTTGTGGGGGTTTTTTAGAAAAATATTTTCTCATTTTTTCTCCTGGAAAATATCTACCCAATATTGCTACATTGATCCTACACATGCTGGCAGATCTATGATGTGCTTTCCTTTTTCCTACCATAAGCTCTTATCTTGCCGACCTTTCTGATTCTTGGTCATGGCAACTGATGACTCTAAAAAGGTACATAATCTTAAAATTCTGTCTATACTCAGTGATGTATCTCAAAACTGGAAAAATAATATCAGATTGTTAAGTTGGGGCTACCACCACCCGCATATTTACTTGAAGAAGTAAAAGTTCACTTGAAATATTAATTATAAATTTTCAAAACTGCCAAACTTACTAATATGGGACATACACTCAAACAATTCAAATTCAAAAATACCACCTCAGACCAAATATATCACCCAAAGTAATTTAAAATAACAAAGCTAAATGCTGGTGGAGTCCTGTAGAGCTGGGTATATGTATTAATAACTGGGAAAATTGCAAACTCATGCAACATTTTTGAAAGCCAATCTAGCTGGATGTAATAAAAAAATCATATACTTTAACTCAGTTCCATTATTGGAAATACACACTAAAAGTGTTATCAGAAATACAAAAAAGAATGATCTATTTCAAAGTCTTTTCTAATAGCATCATCTCTATAATTGCAAAACCTAGAAATAATCTAAACATCAAATAAAGAGAAGTTAAATAAACAAATTGTGGTATGCTAAAATAATTGAATATTATAATTAAGATCAGTAAGTAAAAAAACTAGATAAAAATCTGGAGAGACCTTTATGAAAAAAACAAAAACACCACAAGCATAACACAAAAGTGAAAAAGTTATATTCTATGTTTTAGTGGTTTACTTGTATATGTATAAAGAAATGTATAAAGCTTCTCTTCAACATGAATTGATAAGAACTAAAAATTGCCAATAATAATAGCTAACATTTACTTATTTAACTTTTACTATGTTCTAGGAACTGTGCTAATAAGCACTTTTTAATCTCATTTGATCCTCACAAGCACCTGGGGAGGTAGGTGTTATTATTAGCCCCATTTTACAGATAAAGAAACTGAAGCAAACAGAGGCTAAGTAACTTGTCTAGGGTAACAACTGTCTGAGGCAGGATGTAAACTCCGGTCTTCCTGCCTCTGGGCCCAACATTATCCACTCTGCCACCAAGCTGCCTCTAAACATTCGACATTCCCAGTTAGATACTAAAGACTTTTAACAAACCTTCTGAAAATAATATTATAAAACTGTAAACAAGTTGGTGAAGTGGGTGGAAGTTCATTGGTTAAAGTAATTGTTATCTTCACAGTTTCTCCATTCCGAGTCTGACTAAACACTTCTGTAACCTGTGAAAAAGAATGAATGAAAAAAGCATTTACTAGGCACTTACACCAAGCACTGTGCTTAGAATGTGCTTGAGTAATCATAAGTGCTGAGAATGCAAACAGGAAAAGACAGTTCCAGCTCTCAAGGAGTTTATACTCTAATGGGGCTATGGGGAGAGAATGCCCCAGGATGATAGTACATAATATGAAGTCCAATGGAAGAACAGATAGAAAGGCCCAGAGATCTAAAGGACAAAATGGTGGGGTAGATGGCAAAGCCCAGAAGTTCTTAGGTTACACATGTAATTAAAATGAAAATGCTGGGGACCTACAATGCAACTGAGTATTTATTAAAGGTGATGGGCATGGAAGATGGCAATGTCTGTTAGTCCTCCATTTCAATGAAAAGGAATGAAATTACTGACTCCCAACTCATCCAACTGAATAGTCAGACAGGGAAAAAGGAGGACAAAAGCGGCAGAGTAGCCAAACATCTTGGATGAATTTTGGGACAGCCTCAGCTTGGGGAAGGGATGTAAGGCTATGGATCAGAAACATTTCTATTAATAGTTCATTTTTAAAGGAAAAATAAAGTCTTAATGCTAATCCAATTAGTTTTTAAATACCTACAAATATAGATATTAATTACAAGGCATCTGAAGGTCAGATTTTATTAGCCAATACTAAAAATGAACTATTCTCTGTATTTTTTTTGAGTTGTCCTTTTTAAAAAAGCTTTCATATGAAAGAATATGATCTCTGAGCCTCAGCAAATATTCCCATTTACATACTACAAGGTAGTGATAACAGAGAATGACATGCAAACATAACCCAAATACCAAATAATGTCATTTTGGTACTACAAATTTAATGTCTTTTTTTAAAAATCCAGAATTATAATGTTATATTACAATTCAACTTTAATATTTGAAAATTATTAGGAAATTCACTTGACCTCAGTGCCCTAGACAATTATTTTAACATTATAATTTGCTTTAGAGTTGCTGATATACAGATTCTTAACTGAATCAGTTTTATCAGAGGATGGATTAAAAATTTTTTCTAACCAAAAAAAAATACAGCACCGAATTTAATTCCGAATTTCCATTATGGGATCATCAAGGTTTCATAAGTAATGATTTTCTGAACTTAAAGAAGTTTTTGATATTAAAAGCAATGACAGCATTAAAAAATATCACAACCTTGTTTTGTAGTCTTTTGGGTAGAAATAATATTGTTCCATCAAAAGCATGACACCTTCCTATTAGCTCTTCATGTTGAAAAAGTAAAGCTGAACGGAGTCTTCTGGCTTCCATCTGTGGGTTATAGTCAACATGGTACTGATACAAAGCCCACTGGGGACGAGATGTCAGTCTAAAGTGGTTTGTGCTTAATCTTACAACAATGCCTGAAGAACCTGAAAAATTGAGCAAGAGGTTATCCAATTGTGAAATATCCAAATTACTCATTCTACCTCCTAAAACACATTTCAAATAAAAATCTAAGCAGATCAGTTTCATTAAAATATATATTCAACCCTTTTTTAAAAACCCTTCTGCTCTCTTAGAATAAATACTAAGTATTGGTTCCAATCCAAGACACAAGGCCAGTAAGGGTAGAGGGGTTAAGTGATTTGCCCAGGATCACAAAGCTAGGAAGTGTCTGAGGCTATATTTGAAACCAGGACCTCCAGTCTCCAGGTCTGGTGCTAATATTCATGGAGCCATTTAGCTGCCCCTAACCAACTCTTTAAAGACTACTACCCTCATCCATTTATCTAAACAAATACAGAAATTTATTTCCTAAGTAACTAATAAGCCTACTTAAAGGTCTAATATTATTACATATATACATATTTCAAAATAAGATGTGAGAATTGTTTCTACCAGGACACAGAGGATAATGGGAGGAGGGAGGAGAATCACACATCAAGAACCTTCATACCATCTTGTCTGCTTTGCAATGCATATAAATAAAATTAAATTGCAAATGGAAGAGATAATTTTATTGTCACATTTATTAAACTTACCCTTACAAAACTTGTATTTATCTTAGTAGACTTAGGATGTAACCTTCTAAAAGGACATTCCTTTACATACCTGTTTTTGACTCTTTAACATGTTCTAAGTTCTGTCTGGTATTCACCCCAAGGTCATGAAAATCTCTTCGACGGCCTCCTCTCTCCCCCAAAGATAGCTCCTGGAATCCAGCCGAAATCTGAAGCTCTTAGTGATTTTGAAAAATAAAATCACACATTAGTTAAAAAACGAAGCCTCCTCAAATAGAAATAACAAAATACAAAATTAATTTTCTTAATGCTTTTAATTTAAAAGATCCCTGAAAGCAGCTTTAGTATTCAGAACAATATACCTCAGATCCCTATCTACACTGCTCCAGTTATCTGCTTGCAAAAACAAAACAAAAAACAAAAAAAAGGATAAAGAATTTTTCAATAATCTTTAGAAGGCATGATTTCTGGATATAATTTGGAAATGTGTAATGCCATTAATTTAGCATCTCTCAGACCGTTACAATTTCTGTTTTCTAGTCTTTTACTATTTTCCCTATGGTGCACTTAAACATTACTTTTTCAACATTTTTATCACATTGATAGAACTGGGGGCCAGCAGTAAGTAGTAGAAGAAAGCCCAAAGCAGCACTGTAAAGCAATCAAAACCACTGCTGTCACTGCTTTTTTTTCCTTTTGAGGGAGTGTGTAACAGTAGTAAGTTTGAATAGATATTTGTTTAGTTAAAAAAAAGTATATGCCCCAAATCTTTGTCAATAACTTTCCTCAACTGGATGTAGATATTATAAAGAAAGATAATTCTTTATCTTTTTCCTCCTCATGTGCTTAAAAACTTTTAAGTTATCTTCTAGCTTTTTCCTGGATTGAATTTTTATTTAAAATTTGTGCTACCAGACCAATCCTTCTTTAAAATTTTTACATTCATGTGGGCAAAACACACTGATACAAGCTATAACTAAAATTGCATTTTAATATAAAGATTGAAAAGTTAATATTCTTTCTATTCAAAGGTTATTCTTTATATGGATCTCAATCCTTGACTTTACACCTTCTTCACCTGAAGGTAAATATTCTTACCATCTTTCTCGTCTCCCCACTATAACTATATTCAGTTACATATAAAATATTGTCCTCTCAAAACAAACATTCAGTAAGGGATTACCTATATGTAAGGTAATGGTGACACAAAAACAAAATAATACAGTCTCTATGCTTAAAATCTTATATTGCATATAAAAGAGCAATTACATAAGTATATATTACAAGTGAGATTAAATAATTCAAATGGAATCTGATGAGGGTAAAATAAAGGAGAGATCTGAGGTGAACAGAAACCCCCTTTCAGCTGGTGGGAGGTAGAAAGAAAAAGGAGAAGAGTTAGAAAATAGGCAGCACCTAAAAATCCTTTTCTTCCTCTCAGCCTCATTCAAAGAGATAAAGAGAAATAGTTCAATATGGCTGAAACATTATGTGAAAGAAAAAAATATTCAATAAAGCTACAGATATAAACTAAGACTAGGTTGTGAAGGGATTTAATAAAATGACAAGTACATTTGTCTCTTAGTTTATAGAGAGCAGGGGAGCTAATTTGTACAAATAGTTTGGGAACTAGACAGACTGATGTCAAGGAGGTAAGAAGTTGTTACAGTTACCCAGGCAAGTCATGATGAGGATCTGAGTTTCTTCTTTGGAGGCAAATTAAGTCTCCAAACTGAAATTAAATTCTTCTTCACTAACCAAATAAGCACTTTCTTCACTAAGTAAAGCAAATTTCTTGAACCTAAGGGTATCCCTACCTCTCTTTCTTCTGTATATACATATCATTTGTCTTTCAATTCATGAGCAAGGAGCACAGTCCCTTGTTGGCTATGATACGGTTCTGTATAGGGAGCTCCCAGTGAGGTAACTGACTTTACCAAAGCAGATTGACTACTCTTCTCGAATTCAGAATAACCTACAGGGCTGAGAGGTTTTAAAAATGACTTAAGTCACAAAGACAATATTTGTCACAGGGTAAGAGCTAAATCTTGTGGTCTTCCTGACACTAAGACCAGCTCCCTATCCATCTTACCACACTCCCACAGGAGTCACTTTATTTCCTCAGGCTTGAGAAAATTAGTGTACTGATCAGGAAGTCCCTGCACATTATAGAGGTTGACAATGAAGAATTTGGGGCAGTATATTAGAAACAGATCGTTGCATTAAAAAAGGAAGCTTAGTGTGAAAAAGGAAGCCGCATTATTAAAGATGAATTCATAAGAGCAGGAAGGAAAGGTGGAAAAATTCATTAAGAGGTGATTATGAGGGGAGCAAGGTGCCTCAGGAGATTGGGAGTCAGGCCTAAAGACAGGAGGCATTCAACTGCATCACTCTTCCGCCTTATAACCAAAACAGTATCGACTTTAGGACAGAAGGTAAGGGGGTTTTGGTGGTTTTTTTTAAGTGATTATATGGGCAAATAGGTAACACTGTGGATACAGCACCAGGCCTAGAGTCAGGAGGACCTGGGTTCAAATTTGACCTCAGATACTTCCTAGCTATATAATCCCATTTCTTATCACTCAGAAAAAGTTCAGTTAGGAAGAAACCCAGGGTTTTATTTTGTTTGAGGGAAGAGAAGTTGGAGAATAAAATGTTTTATATGAGGTACTGTTAGGACTTCCATGGGTCAGTGTTCAGGATTTGGGAGTAATCTAAATAAAAGTCTTCTGAAGGAAATGAGATAGGCTCCTGGGAAACAACCATACTGAAGATTCAGAAGAAAAACAGAGCTAGTGAAGCAGATGCCCCAAATATCTGAGATTTTACCTACCAATGCCAACCACAGAGCATTATAGAATGAAATCATGACTTGGATAAATGTATATTGTTTATAGTCGGGGCCATGCCACTATAATAATGATAATACTTAAAAGATTTATTACAACTAAATGAAAGAGATGTTATTTTATAAATAACAAAATTCATCTGGAATAATGAAAGGTTAAGAATATCAAGGGAAAACATGGGGGGAGGGAATTAAATGGGCCTAGCAAGGCCATGTTTTACTACATATACACACATAGACAAGAACAAGTGCTATTCTTCAATAAGTTAAAGTGGATAAAAGAAACAAATAGCTTGCTTTTTAAAAATCCAAAAACTACCTATGAACGAATATATGAAAAAGTGCTTTAAATCTATAATAGAGATGTATATTATAATAATCCTGTGGTTCCACACCACACATCCATCATATATACACAGGTGACAAAAAGAAGAAAATGGCCACTGTTGGCTGGTAAGGGAGGATGTACAACTGGACTACTCTGAATTGGTCCAACCACTCTGAATGGAAAAGAAATTCAAAACAATACCCAAAGCCACCAAACTGTACTAATACTTTGGCCTATAATATTACTACTATGCATATACCTCTAAAGAGAGACAATTTATACAACTATACAAAAATATTTAAATCAACACTCATAATTGTAATGAATTTTTTTAAAATGTCAAAGGTAGGAAATATTTGAACAAATTAGGGAATGTAAATATTAATATATTGTAAGAATCTGTTATTGTAAAGCAAAAAATTTGAAGATCTGCACAAACTGATAATGTAAATGAGCAAAATTAAAAGAATTATTTGCATAAAGAAAGTAAAAGAAAACCACCTCAAAGGATGTGAGAGATTTTTATGACTACAGTAGCCAATCAAAACTTCAAAAGATTAATGAAGCATTTCTTTCAGAGAGGTCAGACAAACAGATTTTCAGATGGCCTATGTGTTGAATTTGTTTTTCTTGATTATAATTATATCCATAATGAAGTAAGGCATAAGTTAGTGGATGGTGCTAGAGAGATAGGAAAAAGGAAAAGATGGGAAAGAAAGGAGATTGTAGCCAACATAGGAGTTAATGGGTGGGGGGGGGGGGACTGAGGGAGGTCAAGGAATTTGAGATTACAGAGGACAAAGAAAAAAGGTTTGTTGTTGCAAGGCAGGAAGGGTATAATGATAATAGATTGTGATCAGATAAGCATGTACGTGGAAAATTTAGTTCAACTCTACAATGTCTTCTCTTAAATCCCTGGACCCCTTTCCTTTTCATATTCCTGATCTTGCCTTAGCCTGGGATCACTCCCTACCATCTATACTGCTCCTACACACAGGCAACTGAATAAAACTGGGAATTCTAAGCTGACTGGATCCACTAAAAATGTAATTTATATGAACAGCTTTCAGTCCTGCAAAACAATGTTTTAATACTTCCTTGATTAACTCATTATCCCACTTATCACATCACCTCTTCCAAACCACTTTAAGAGCCTTGCCTCAGACTGTTCACAGAGAACTTTTCCTCTTCCCACATCAACCAAATGGCCTTCCACTATTTCCATCCTGTCTCACATGAATTGGTGACCTTGCAAAGACTATGTTAACAAGTGATCCTTCTGTTTTCACAATGTGATCCCATCAATCCTGTCTTCTTCAGCATATTGCTTGATCTTCATGATATCCCAAAAGATTCCCTCTGGGACCCTCTTCTCCCCATATAGTATTTGGTTTGGAAATCTTATTAACTTCCATGGATTCAGTTACCATTTCTACAAATGTACTTATCCAGTCCTAACTTCAGTGATGACTTTCAGGATCTCAAACTAGACATCTTTAACTTAGCATGTCATTTATTTTTAGAAGAACCACCATTTTCCTCGTCACCCAGACTTAAAACTCTCTCATTCCCCTAATGCCCACACTATTGCCAAGGCCTGACAATTTTATCTTTATAACCTCTTTTGCATTTGCCTTCTCTCCTGACACTGTCACCTCTAATGCAGCTCTTTATCACTCATGCCTGGACTAACACAAATAGTTTACTAATTGCCCTTCCTGCTACCCTCACAACTCTAGTCCATCTTCTACTCAGCTGGCAATGCTTTCTTCCTAATAAAGTACAGGTGTAACCATGTCATGACTCTTCTCAAACTTCAATGGCTTGGTATCACCTCCATGACCAAATATTAAATCCTCCTTTTGGCCTCTCTCACCCCCTACCTTTCCATTCTTCTTACACCTTCCACAACTACCCCACACACTATGTAAAATATTAATACTGTGAAGATTGGATTTGGCTTTCCCCCGATTCTAACAATGAAGGCAATTAGCTCTTCCCTGATTGTGAAGATCAAATTGTAACTCTTGTCCATTTTTAGATTTTAATCCCCAAAGTGTAAACACAGTCCTTAAAGTTGAGAATGGAGATCTACCCATTTTGGATTTTAGCCACAAAAAAGGTGTGAATACCCATTTCATACATTGAGTGGGAGGTCTGTGACACACATGTGAAAGAGTGGGCAGTCCTGGAGTGGAGTATCTGCTGTGATTGGTATAACTAAAAATGTAGGGGAAGTGACACAAGGGGAAAGGGTCTTTAGAAGTGGAAACAGAGACAGAGGACAGACTTGAAGGGAGTCACTTGGGAGTTGAGGCTAATAAAAGAATCTGCTGATTGAATTGATGTGGTGAGTGTAAGGCTGACTTCCGTCCTTGCCCTTTCTGGAGGCCTGAGTTTCAGGGAAAGGCCCATCATCTTGATACTCGTTTCAGTTCATTCATTCTCATTCTCTCATTCTCTCTCTCTCTCTCTCTCTCTCTCTCTCTCTCTCTCTCTCTCTCTCTCTCTCTCTCTCTCTCTCTCTCTCTCTCTCTCTCATTTTTGGGATTTATAAATTAAATCCCTTCAGTCAAACTATAAAAATTAACATGAGTAAAGAATCAGAATGGACTGACTTCTGGGTAGTCCTGGAACAGAGTGTCAATTATGATTGGTAGATGTGGAATTAGGGGAAGGCACAGGAAGTAACACAAGAGAAAATGTCTTTAAAAGAGGCTATCACACTTCCTTTGAGAGAGAAGAGTTCTTCATATTTTGAAGTGGAGATGGGAGTCTTGGAGTGGAACTTCCTGTGAGAATTCAATTCCTCATACTTTTGAGTTGAGGCTGGTGAAGAGGGGCAGAAGGATCTGCTGGACTGCACTGACACATGTTAAGTGAAAAGGATGACTCCCTTTCCCTTGGCCTTTCTGGAGGCACCAGCCTCTGGAAAGGCCCACCATCTTGAGACTCATTTCCCTTGGCAGGGACCTCTGAACTCCTGCCTAGCTCAAAAGGATCTCTCTCTTTTCCCTCTCTTTCTCTCTTAAAATCTTCCCTTTATTGTAAAATAAACTACCATAAGATCCATTCTGACTTTATAATTCATTTGAGATTTAGTAATTAAATCCCTGGTGGCCAAACTCTTAAATAATCAAGTCCAACCCTTTAAAAATTAACTCCCTTTCCCCCTTACAATACTAACCTTCTTGCTGTTCCTTACACAATCCCCTCCCATGTCCCTAATATGGGCATTTTCACTGGCTATCCTATATTTCTGAAATTTCTGCCTCCTGACTTCAAGTGCTTATTAAAATCCTATTTTCTACAGGAAACTTTTCCCCAAACTCCTTAATTCTAATGCCCCCTCTCTGGAAATTATTTTCAAATTTATCCTGTTTATAATTTATTTTAACATAATTGTTTGCATGGTTTTTCCAATTAGACTGTAAGCTTCTTGAGAATGGCAATTATGACCAAAGAGGAGATATAAAAAAACAATCCCTTTCTTTTTAAGTAGGGAACAATATATATGGAACACTGAAAAGTGTCAGACTTTTATGATGTATGTTAGTTTTGCTGATGATTTAAAGGATCATTTTCTAGGAGGATAGACACATTGATAAATGTAAACAAAAATTAAAAAGAGACTTAAGAAAGAAAAACAGAAAAGAGAGAATACAACTTGGGAGGGATTTATTCAATCGTGTCGAAACTGATTAGAAGACAACTTGGAGAAAAAAGTAATTGGGTTTAATAAATAGTAGTCTTTTGACCTTATATAGGAGCATTTAGGTTAAAGATTTTTAAATGCTTGAGCATGTCTGAAGGCAGATGGAAAGTAGGCATTAGCCTGACCCATCTAACCTAAAACCTGCTATATTAAATGATAAATTGCCACACCATGGTGGGGCAAACCACTGCCCCTCTGTGGGTCTATTTACTCCCCTATAAACAGACTGAACTCATTCATCTCTGAAGTCCCTTAGAGCTCTGAGAGTCAATGGCCAATCCAAAATTAGTGAGAATTCTAAGTAAGATCATGGGATTTTGACCTGGCATGCCATGTCTAACATATAGAGTTAAGTCTAACACTCTCTTCTTGTAAATAAGGAAGAAGGCTTATAAGTCATAGAAATATCTATGGCTAGAAGAAGCATCAGAGGAGATTGCTCAACCATCTCATTTAGTGATAAGGAAACTATGGTCCAGAGGTATAATGACTTAAAATCAGTTAAATAACTGTTACAGGTAGGATTTTAAACTAGAACCTCTTCCTCCTGAATTAATGCTGCTTCCATTATACCACAGTGATTCAAATTTAAGACATGTCATCATAGGAGGCAGCTGGGCAGTTCAGTGGATTGAGAGCCAAGCCTAGAGACGGGAATTCCTAGGTTCACATCTGGCCCCAGACACTTCCTAGCTGTGTGACCCTGGGCAAGTCACTTTACACCCATTACCTCGCCTTTACCACTCTTCTGCCTTGGAACCAATACACAGTATTGATTCCAATACAGAAGGTAAGTGTTTAAAAAAGACAACATGTCATCTTAATTACACAACTAATTTACATTCCAGATATGGGTTTTGCTCCTAAGAAGGCTACTTCTAACTAAAACCAAAAAGATTTTAGTGAACATTTTATGATGCCCAAACTGAGGATGGCTAACCCAGTAGGACTTCTTGTCAAGTAAAAATAAGGCACTGGAAATACTACCTTCCCAGAGACCAAAAGTAGACAACTAAAATCCAAGTGAACAATATTTAGTTTAGGGGCATTCTTTAACATTGATTTTCCTTAATGTGCCTCATAAATAATTTTTTGCTATCTAAGCTAAGTTTTTCTACTCTAAAGTACACTCTTATGAAAACAACAAAATGAATAGAGAATTGAGTAAATAGGAAAATAGAAAGCCAGCTAGCTAGTTCCCCAGAATTTAAATCAGAAGCTTTGAATTACATTTTAAGATACTGAGAAAACTGGCAATTGTAATTACTTAGCTATTATCAATGATCTCTGAAAAATCATGGAAGACAGGAAGGGTGACACAGGTCTGAGAAGGGCAAATGCCATCCTGATTATCAAAAAAAAAAGATAGAATAGAAATTGAAAATTCTAGGTGAGTGAATATTTCTAAAACTGAAAAAATTTTATAACAGAGCATTAAAATGAATGTTTAGCAGTTATCTAGAAAAGTAAGCAGTGATTACAAAGTCAATATGGCTTAATGAACAGGTCATGTCTAGTATTTGTCCAACAAGAAGCTAGTAATATGGGACTGAAGCACACATGAGCTATTAAGGCTGGAGATTTACATCTATGAGACATATACATAGATATAAAAAAATCTCCTGTATAATTAATAAAACTCATGGGAGTCAATGAAATCATTCAAAGGGTATATAGAATAAGGCCCACAACTGTGCCTTGGGAGGGGAAAACATGATGAAAGTCCACACTAGGGTGGCAACAGTGTCTGAAAGATGTTAGGAAGGCAAAAATGACAGAAACTGGCAACAGAATAACCATGGAGAATAAGAAAAAAGTAAGCAGATAATAATGACACCCAAGTTTCTGTGTGAATAAGAAGCTGACAATACCCTCTAAAGTAAAAGGCAAGTTAGAAAGAGGAGAGAGAGAGTTTGAGAAGACAGTACAATTTGGGAAATGTTGAACTTAAGATGTCTACAAGACATTAATTAAGTAGGTAGAGATGCCAAACTGGAGGGCAGGGAAGAGATTACAGAAAGATAAATAAAATTGAAATTCTTCAGTACAGAGATAATAATCCATGGGTGCTGATGAGAGGACCAAGTGAAGTAACAGAGGAAATGAAAGTGCCCAGGACAGAGCCTTATGATGAATATCCAAGGTTAGCAGGCATGACCTAAAGAAGTAGTTAATTTTTTAGGGCAATCTAGAGAGAGGAATGTCATAAAACCTAGAGAGAAGAGACTATCAAGTAAAAGAATGTGATTGACAGCGTTAAAAGGTTACAGAGAGGTTAAGAAGAGTAAGAATCAAGAAAAGGTCATTTAATTTGGCAATTAAGAGAACACTGGTAACTTTGGAGAGTCATTTTAGTTGAATGATGAAGTCAGAAGCCATATTATAGAGTTGAGAAAAGAGAAAGATGAATGGAAATAGCCATCCATCTCAAAAAAATAACTACTAAAGAAAGAAGGATGATAGTTAGTAGAGATGGACAGATCAAGTAGAGGGTTTGAGGTTCTGGGAGACATGGGCATGTTTGTAGCAAAAAGGTAAATAGCTAATAAGCAAGGAGAGACTGAAACTAAGTATAGAGATAAAAGAAGGGGCAATCTGTAGAGAAGACTGGTGGGTGGGAAATCATCTGGGTGATGTGAAATGAGGAAAAGAGGGAGCTCTCTGAATAAACCATTTTTCAAAAAATGAAATAGTAACAAGGTTTTCAGTTAAGAGGATGAGGGAAGCATGGGGAAGTTAGATGAGGGAGGAAAGTTTGGAAAAGTCATTGTGATGAGGATAGCCCAGCTGAGATTATGTATCATATATTTCTAATTGTCCCAGTTAATATGGTTTTACATTATTTTCCAGCTTCATTTAGTAGCACATGTATAGGCTGAAGCTTGTAGAGGCAAAACTGGCTATACAATAAGGGGGTAAAGAACTCAAGGGGACAGTGAAGAGTTAAACTACTTTATTAAGGGGCAAAAAGGGGAAGGAATGTAACCAGTATAATAATGATGGGAAAGAACTAGGGTCAAGGAACTGAAGGACATGGTGGATGAAGAAAACAGTTTGGAGTTGGAAGACTGAGGAAGAGGTGGAACATTAATAGATTATGATTAGATAAGGGAATCCCAGTTCATGACTATGGACATGGTATATTTGTGGGTGATGACAAGTTCAAAGTTATGACAACTTTAGGTGTCTGGCTTGGGTGGGGTAGAGGCCATGAGAAATGAGTAAATTGAGGTGTTTGATGATCTATCAATATGTATGCTGAAATTTCCTAGTATGAAGAAAGGGATCCAGGCACCGAACTCATTGGGAAAGGGAATATCCTGGAGGTGACAATGGAGAGCAAGAAGAGTCCCAAATCCTATTCTAATACTAATGAGGTAGGGATGTGTATTAAAGTTCAACCAGTCCTGGAAAAGATGGCCAAAAAAATCTGTCACCAGGAGGGAGGCCAAATCTCAATGGGTAGAAAAAGATAAAGGGATCAAGAAAGAAAAAAGGTTTAAGATGAAAAGTAATTAAGAATCCCTGTTCCAGAGGAATCTGCAAAGTGATTAAGGCTTTGATAAGAATAGTCCATCAAAAGATTTAACAACTGAGATCATTGGCAAACTTGTAGAGAAGTTTCAGTGTAATGATGAAGTGAGAAGTAGGACCAAAAGGACAGAAGAGAGATAAGGAAATTAAAGAAAAAAGAGCTAAGGAAGGCTTTTTTCTAGGATTGTGGTTTTGAAAGAGAAGAGAGCCACATATAAAGCCCTCTAAGTTTTCTCATAACTTGGATCCTCTAATGGTTAAAAGAATATTATACTAAAAATAAGTTAGTATTTAAACCCAAGTATCTAAATATGCCTATTTGTTAAAAAGAGACAATTTATTTCCCAAAGCTTTGAAAGATGGAGACCACTGATTGTGAAAGGTGTTCTTTCCTCAAGCATTTCACACCATCCCCTCATCTCTCCTTGATCAGTAGAGAATCCTATTCTCATATTTTATTTAGCAAATAAGATGCCAACTCCCATTAGATTCTTTTTTCCACTCTGCATCTCAGAAACCCCTTGACATAACCTACCATTCTCTTCTCCCTTGCTCATTTCTGAGCAACTTACACGTATGACGTTTAAGATTAAAGCTTCTATTGGTAATCTCATTCCTACCTGACCATCTCTCCCACGATCAATTCTCAAGTCTACTCATCCAGCCCTAAACCTCTCTACCAACGTCCAGTCTTATACCTTAAACTGCCTAATGGATGTCCCATAATCACATTTCCAAACTAAACTCATTCTTTCTCCCTAAAGTCTCCCCTCTATGACTATAGATGGGTTCTACCATCCTCCCAGTCTCTCAATCGAGTGTTATCTTTGACTCCTCACTCTCTCACCTCACTTATGTTCCATCTGTTGCTAAAGCATAGCAATTTTACCTTTGTAAGATCTTTCATTTGTGCCCCTTCTCTCTGACATTGCCACTACTCTGGTCACCCTTATTATTTCACAACTAAACTATTATAAGGGCCTGCTGATGGGTCAGTCTGCCTTAAGTCTCCCCATTCTAGTACACCCTCCATTTATCTAATCAAGTCATCTTCCTTATCACTCCCAGAATCAAATATATAATTCCCTATTTGGTAAAGACCTTTAAATGTCTGGCTCCCCCAATCCCCTTTTGACACTTTCTACTTCCTCCCTTCCCCCATGTACTTTTCAATCTCCTGGCTATTCCTCACAAGATATTCCATCTTCTAGGCATTTTTATTGGCTGTCCCTTTTGCCTGTAACTCTTTCCCTACTCATCTCCACCTCTGACTTCCTTCAAGTCCTAGCTAAAATTCCACCTTCTATAGAAGTCTTTTCTGATCCCCTTTAAGTCTAATGCTTTCCCTTTGCCGATTATCCTGTTTATAGCTTGTTTTGTACTTAGTATTTTACATGTTGTCTGCCCCTCCCCCCTCAGCTAGACTGTTAGCTCCTTGGGAATCAGTACTATTTTTCGACTTTGTGTCCTAGCATTTGGCACACAATCAATGTCTGACAAACAATAGGCACTTTGTAAATCTTTATTGACTGACTGAAAATCATCTCCATCCTGCCCTGAACTAATTTTCTAATCTTTTCCTATTAACTGGTTCTTCCCCTGGTGCCTACAACCATTCTTAGATCCATCCCAACCCCTCATTCTGAAAAAAAATCTCTACTTGACCTTACTATCTCTCTAAGCTATTATCCTAGATCTTTCTTACCTTTCATAGCCAAACTCCTAGAGTAGTGCTGCTTCTACTTCCTTGTCTCAACCAAGAATTCTCTCAGACCTGACCCTTCTTATTGCTCTACATTATTTTATGCTTGTGACTACCCTCTCCTCCTAAATAGTTTATTGTTTATGGATTTTCATGGCATTGCTCTCTTGGTTCTTTTACCTCTCTGGTTAGTCATATTCGACTCTTCTCTGTGGATCACTATCCATGTCCTTCCCTCTATCGATGACTAAACTTCTAACACTCACTCCGGGTCTTATATCTATTCTCTTTACACACTCTCCTACTTGGTGTTCTCATAAATTCCCAAAGCTTCCATTATCTCTATTCAAATGCCTCTTAAAAATATATATCCAGTCAATCTTTCCCAGGAGCTCCAATACCACAATGCATATTTCATGTCCCTTAGACACCTCTAGTTCAACATGTCTTAACTTCCCTCTTTCTATTGAGGATGCCACCATCCATTGAGTCACCCAAGTTCAAAATATTAGTCATCTTCAACTCTTCCATTTCCTCCAACTCATCCACTTGAAAATTAAAAAAAAAAAACTTCCAATTTTGTGGCAAAGGGATATAAAAATCTGACAAACTGTTTTCTTCTCTCCATACTACAACCATCCTACTTAAGGCTCTCATCACATCTCACCTAGACTTCTATAACAGCTCCCAAATTAGCCTCTCTTTTTGTACCCTTCTCCAATCCATCCTCCACAGTCCTGACAAAGAAACATTCCTGAAGCAGGAGTCTGATCATGTCACTCCTGTTCAAAATTGTTCAAGGGGCTTCTTATTGCTTCTAAGGGGATGGGAAATGCATATACATATATGTGAAAAATCTACACATACACTCTTTCATTCCTATTTGGAATTTAAGGCCCTTCATCATCTGGATCCAGTCTATGAACTGGCTCCAGTTTAATGAACCTTCCATATTCATTAAATTCTGTTTCATTTCAGGAGCCCTCAGTTTAGTAAAACTAACCCTTTCTACATCATTTTATATCCCTTCTCCAAGAGAGCACAAACTTTCTGCTATCCCAGGAATACACTTCCTGCTCACCTCCATTCACTGAATCCCTAACTCCCTTCAATGCTCAGTACATAGGCCACTCCTGCTCTGAAGCTTTTCCTAATCCCTCCAGCTGCTAGTTCCCCTTTCAGAAAAATACCATATATTTAGTCATAAAAGAACATGTTATTTCCCTTGATAAAATGTAAACTTCTTGAAGGCAGATCTGTTTCATTTTTGTCTTTATATCCCCAGCATTTAGCACAGTTATCTGAAACACAGTAGGTACTTAATAAGTGCTTGTAGATTAACAGTAAATCCTTAACCAGATATCAGAAGAGACCCTGCATTTGGCTACCTGCATTTGGCTACCTTCCCATCACTTGAAATTTAAACAACTTTCTCAACCAAATATGTTTAAACGAATTTGATACAAATATAATAGGTAGAGATTTCTGACCTAGAGTTTTTACTTATATCTGTTATCAGCATATAATTTTAACAATAAAAAGAAATAACCTGGTCCCTTCTACAACCCTTTCACCTTGAGATTTTGTTGCTCCTAGTGCTCCTCTCTGTCGTCCACGTCCAACAAGTTCACCTTCAGATGTTGGCTGTTGAGGTCTTGGCTTTAAATATCCAGGTTGCTGACTCTGAAATTTTGTTTGTAAGGGGGAAAGTAGAGCAATTAAAAGCATTACTTACACATGCAAGTAGAGAACAGTAGTATGCAATTTATTTATATGCTGTTTTATTTCATTGCAAATTTTTATTTTCTAAATATTTAATAATATAAATATTATTATTTTAAAATAAATATTGTTTATTAAATATTAATCCATCCCTTCAGCTAAACATGCAAATATGGCCCAAAGTTAAAAAACAAACTTTTAAAAACTACTATTGGCTTTCATGACAAATTAATTTAAGGCAAAGGAATGGGGGGGGGGGTCCTAGTGGGCATAGTCTTTGTGGATAGATGGCATATTCTCAGTGCTTTGTTTACATACATTCTCACTCTTCCCTACATTTTGACCGGTTAAGTACAACAGAAGGGAATTGCCTTTTTAATTTTACAAATGGGTCCCAAAGCCAGTGCCAGAGGTGATATCTTTTGATTCCAAGTTCAGGGCTGCTTCCATTGCTTCAGTCCTCAATATTAAATAAGACAGAATAAGCTATAACTACGACAATTTAAAAACTAGTACCTCAACATAAGACTCCCTCATAGCAAAGTTCTCAACTATTTTCAACAGCAAACTACTAATTCCTTGATCAATATTAGATTAACCTGGCTATGCTTTTAATAAAGAGGTAAGCATCTTCCCCAAAGAACAAGAACACACTTACTGCAACAGGTCCCACAAGTTGTGATGTCTCCTGACCTCGAGCCCTTCCTCTTGCTCTGGCCCGTGCTCGTCCACTCATTTTTTCTGAAAATGTGTAAGTCTGAAATGCGCAAATATGCTCTAAGTACAATAATCAATTTGACTTTTCCTTGACCTTGACTTAGGTCCTCAGTTTTTCCTATGAATACCCAAGCATGAAAATGTACATTGGAAAACTGACCCTAAAAGAATGGAAAATGTTTTTTAAATTAGGTTTAAAGTTACAACATAATTCTTTACCCATAACAGATCAATTTTAATTCTTTAGTATTTCAAACAGAAATCTGCCCTTGTCATTGATTTCAATGTATTAACATTTCTTACTTAAAATAACATTTCAATATTAACACATACTTTCCCATTGTTTTTCAACTATTCCTCCATTGATGTACTGTTTTCAAAGTTATCTAGTTGAAGGAAAGCTGTGGTTTTGAGTTTACTCCGCCAGTGTTACGAAATTGACTAGTCTAGGGTTATATGTACAAAGGTTTACTTTTAACCTAAGGTTTGAACTCCAGGTGATGTGGGGATTTGGGGTTGCTTTGTCCTGAAAGTCAGTTTATTAAGTAGAAAGGGAAGATTTCAATGCTGCCATTTCAGATATCTTTTTTTTTTAACCTAAAGTATTACATTATGCTTCATGTGATAAAAGTTTGAAGGATGGGGGGGGGGGGGGCTAGTTCCCACAAATCCATGTGTATTCTGGGGGAAAAAAGGTGGCATATGGTCTTGAAAAAGCGATTTCTATATCGGTTACAATCATTTCCAATTTAGAAGAAATTCTGTCATTAATGTAAATGGTATTACACTTAATAAAATTGCCTTACCGGGCAAATCTTATAAAACCGTTAGAAAACAAAATAACGGAGCATTTTAAAAACTTACAGTGCAACGTACTCAAGCCAAGGAGAGCTTTGCAGGTCTGGGGTAAAAGAAGTGAGGAACATCGATAACCAACACCTTATCCGTTTAGCCAGGTGGGGAAAGAACATCATTCCTAATCCCTGCTACCAAGAAGTCAGCTGCGCTAATGAGAACCTTTCTTTAGCACCTCCTCTAGAGATACGTGGAGACCCGCATCCAGACGGCAAGGAAACCAACTCCAGATCTTTGGGAAAGCCAATTCTTCCTTTGCTGGGCTTAGAAAGATCAATAGCAATAAAGGAGAACTCCGTTTCGGTTAGACAGCCCTTCTCTTCCCATGGCAGCTTAGAGGCGTCCATCCCTAACTTGCCTCGCAATTGGGACTCAGAGCTTCTCTAGCCAGAGACCAGCCCTTTCTCGAGACCTTCTCAAATGGCTCTACTACAGGACAGTGGGGGGACCCAGATCCCTGGAGACCTCCCCCTCCTAGTAGCCCCTTTACTGGGGCATTACCATAGGTGGAAAAATATTCTCACCAGCAGAAGTCCTTCTCCCCAACACTCCTTAATCGCCTTCCACCTTGGACTCCACCTGACCCCCAACACCCACCCGGTGCTGGAGCAACAACGGACGACTCCCCCCGAGCCCCAACGGTTATAGTTTATAGCCGCTAACTTGCGGTCAACGCGATCCCTCCGCAGTCACACTTTCAAGCCTCCCGCACCCCAGGACTCAATAGGCTAGTTCCCCAGTCTTGTCTTGGTAAAGTCTCCCTAGAAACCCCTACCCAGTAAGCTAGTCCTGAGGCTCCAGGACAACCTACTGGGAAGACAGCGGAGGGGAGGACATGGATCTCCTTTTCTGGGCGGAGGGGTCAGACACTCAAGTTTAATGAAGGCCAGTGACCCCAAAAGCACGTGGCGAAAGCCCGAGGCCATTGTCCAGCCCCGCCCACCAATCCTGCGGACACTCCGGCCCCATTGGCTGCCCAAGAATGTGGGCAAGGGCCGCGAGCAGCTTCTCGAGGCGAGATGGAGCGCGGGCCAAGCTCGGGAATAAAGTGACCTGGGGCCGCATGGCGGTCTGGGCAGAGCTGGACTGTGTGGCCATCTGTGGGACGCGGGGGAGCTCACCTCATCTCGGTGTGGGAAGGTGGTGGTCGACCCTTGCCAGTGGTGGGATTGGTGTGATCGGATCCCCCCAAGGCGTGAAATCCCCAGGGAGTCAAGGCTGTCCATGGCCAGGCTGGATTTTAAAGCCTCCTGTGGTGCAGAGACCGGGCACTTCGCACGTCTCTCTAAGAAGCGAGGGCAGCGTCTGACCAGTACTAAACGAGCTCTGGTGCCACAGGAAAAGCTTACTATTTCCCCCACCCCCGGAACGCCGGGGGGCGTCAGTCTCTCACAGGGCACGTGGTGGGGAGGGGCAGGAAGAACTCGATTTCCCGGGTCACGGGAGGCTTTCTTCTTGAGCCAGCTGGCGTCTGCCTCTGCAGGGGGTCTGTGGGCTAGGCTCCCGGTGCCTTACCCGGCGGACCATTACCCAGGGAACACGTGCAACTGAGGAATTGATCACAATTGCACTTTGGGGTCTGAACCCAAACTCCCTAGAGACACCCCGAGCTGTAGTGGGAAAATCCGAAAGTGTGGAAGCCAGAGGCGCAGAGTTTGATTTCTGCCTCTGGATCTTGGGTGCGATACATCCCTTTGATCTTTTGTTAGGCTACTTGTATTTAGATGAGAGGAAGTCCAAATAGCTACTATGTGTGGGCGGCAGTATTGAGAGGAGGGAATAATGCTTTTATTCAAAATCTGGTTTCAAAACCTAACAACCATTTCTCAGCCTTTATTCCTAATTCTGTAAAATGGAGATAATAACTCCTGTCATACCTGTAAACTAAATTTAACTGGAAGTCGTTCTCTCAACAGCTTGGACATTTCTTTCATCATTGCAGATTGCAATACATTCATGTCTTCCCATCCTGTGAGGTCTGTGAATCCAGCCACCACTTGTTCCATCCCCATCTTGAAAAACTGTATCAATGTGATCAATTGTTATATTGCTAAATCTCAGTCCCTCATTCGTGAAGTGAGGGAATTGGATAAAATAGTTTCTAAGGCTCCCTCCAGCCCTAAATCCTATGATCCTATGAAATATCTACCCCTGCTAAAGACATACTATGCAACCAATTCTCCACCAGTTTGCCTATTCCTCTCCTCCGGGTCAGTAAACTCTCTGAAGGTAGCCTTATTCTTCTTGGTAGCTTTTACAATGCCCAGCACAGGGCTTGCCCCTTAGTAGGGCTTCTTTAGTATTTGAATTTGCAAGTTTAGAGGCTGAGCGCAGCAAATGCACTGAATGGACCTTGATAATTCATAGGATGGTATAGAAAATGTTTCCAAAAAGAACTATTCATTCACTATCTATGACTACTGACAAACTGGTTCTGTGAAACCCCAAATTGACCGGCCGGTTTTCCAGAAACCCATCCCACACTGAACCATAAACCCTCAAGCACCCTTGGAACACTTTAGATAGAATTAGCAAATATCAAGTCTGAAATACCCTTTTTGTTTTCTTAGTTTCTCCTTTTGTGTCTATGCTACTCCCAGGTATCTAGCCTTTGGCCATTGTATCTAGTCCTCTCCCAGCCATTTTTGATTGTGGCTAGTGCTGATCCCAAGTGAAAATAGACTTGTTTTTATTATAACTAATTGATCTTTTGATCAACTAATTGATCATATTTGCTTATTTTGAGGGGAATACAATAATTTGGTTTACTTGTATTTTGATTTTTTTTACTTAACTAGGGAGTTCATTTACAGATTTTTTTATTAGATTAATCAATACTTTATTTTATTTGTTTTTTCAAAGTACCACCTTCTAGTCTTATTTATTCATTCAATAGTTCTTCACTTTTCATTTTTATTAATTTCTCCTTTAATTTTTAGGATTTCTAATTTAGTTTTTATCTGGTGATTTTTTAATTTGTTCTTTCTAGTTTTTTTTTTTAATTTGCATGCCCAATTCATTGACCTCTGCCCTCCCTAATTTGTTAATATATGAACTCAAGGATATAAATTTCCCCTAAGTACTGCTATGACTGCATCCCATAGATTTTGATAGGATATCTCATCATTGTTACTCTCTTCAATGAAATTATTAATTGTTTCTATGATTTGTTCTTTAACCGATTTTGGAGAATCATATTATTTAATTTCCAATTAATTTTTGGTTTGCATCTCCATGTACCCTTGCTAATTATTATTTTTATTGCATTATGTTCTGAAAAGGTTGCATTTTTTATTATTTCTGCTTTTTTTGCATTTATTTGCCATGTTTTTATGTCTTTGTGAATGTACTGAATGCTGCTGAAAATAAGGTGCATTCCTTTTTGTCCCTATTTATTTTTCTCCACATATCTAGTAACTCTAATTTTTCTTATATTAAATTCACATCTTTTTCTTATTTATTTTTTGGTTTGATATAGTAGATCTAATAGAGTCAGGTTCAGGTCACCACTAGTATAGTTTTACTATCTATTTCCTCCTTAAACTCTAAGAGAAACTTGAAGGAATAAGAAAAATAAGATAATCTATACAACATAAAGAGGCACATGGGAGGGGGAGGGGAAGAATACTATGAATACAATTACAAAACAAAACACTTCATACATACAAATAAAGCTATGTCTAAACAAATAGGAAAACGTTAATTTCTCTTGGGTAGGCTAAGCTAATATAATAAATAATAATCCTGCCTAAATTAATTTACTTTTTTGGTGCCATACTAATCAAACTATCAAAAATTATTTTATAAAACTAGAAAAAATAAAAATAAAATTCATCTAGAAGAATAAAAGATAAAAAATGCCAAGGGAATTATTGAGGAAAATGTAAAGGCAGATACCCTGACAATATCAGATCTCAAATTTTATTATAAAGCAGTAATCATCAAAAGAATCTTGAATCTGGCTAAGAAATAGAATGGTAGATCAATGGAATATATTAAGTATAAATGACCTTCCTTACTTAGCAATTTAGTGTTTGATAAAGATCTCAGCTATTGGGATAAGAATTCACTATTTGGAAAAAACTGCTAGAAAAACTGGAAAACAACATGGCAAAAATTACATATAGATCAATATCTCACACCCTATACCAAGATAAGGTCAAAATGGGCATATGATTTAAAAATAAATAGTGATACCATAAGTAAATTATGGGAACATAGAATAGTTTATCTATCAGATCTATGGAGGAGGTGCAAATGCATGACCAAACAAGAGTTAGAGAACATTACAAAATGTAAAATGAATAATTTTGAATATATTAAAATTAAAAGGTTTTCTATAAGCAAAGCCAATGTAACCAAGATTAGAAAGGAAACAACAAACCTGGGGGAAATTTTTATAACAAATTTCCTTGGTCAAGGACTTATTTCTCAAATATATAGAGATTGAAATCAAATTTATAATACTAAAATCTATTCCCCAATCCACAAATGATCAAAATTTACAGACACACAGTTTTCAGATTAAGAAATCAAAACTGTCAATATATCATATGAAAAAATATTCTAAATCACTGTTGTTTAGAGAAATGCAAATTAAAACAATGCTGAGATACCACCTAATACCTGTCATATTGGCCAATATAACAGTAAAGGAAAGTGATAAATATTTTGAGAGAGGATGTGACAAAATTGGGACACTAATTGGTGGAGTTGAATGCTGATCCAATCATACTGGAGAACCATTTGGAACTATACCCAAAGAGCTATAAAATTGTGCATTCCCTTTGATCCAGGAATGCCACTACTAGGCCTGTATCCTAATGAGATAAAAAAAAAAAAAGGAGGGGAGGAAGGATCTACCTGTACAAAAATATTTATAGCAGCCTTTTTTTGTAGTGACAAAGAATTAGAAAGCGGGGGAATGTCTATTAATTGGAGAATGGCTGAACAAATTGTGATTTACACTAGTAATGGAATACTACTGTGCTAAAAGAAATGATGAACAGGATGATTTCAGAAAGGGCTAGAATGAACTACATAAAATGATGCTGAGTGAAATAAACAGAACCAGGACAACATGATACACAGTTACAGCAATATTGTAGAATGATCAACTGTGAAAGACTTAGCTACTCTCAGCAATACAATGATCCAGGAAAATTCTGAAGGACTTATGACAAAGAATCTACCTACAGAGAAAAAATTGTTGGAGTTGGAATTGCTTTAGGTTTTTTTTGGGGGGGGGGGTTATTCTGGGATTTTGGTTTCATATGAGTTTTCTCATACAACAATGAACAAAATGTAAATATATTTTGCTTGATAATTCATGTATAACCCAGATCAAATTAATTACCCTCTCCAGGAAGGGAGGGATTAGAGATAGAGAGACAATTTGCATCTTATAACTTCAGAAAACTTATGTGGAAATTATTACATGTAATTGGTAAAATATCTTTAGAAAGAAAAATAATAATTGGAAAATGTTACAGTATTTTGTGAAACCTAGATATAAATTTATTTAGTGAATTTTATTTTGGTTAATTTAATTATCAGAAAAGAATAACCTATGATCTCAGTATCTTAAAAAGTATCTAACCACTCGTATGTGACATTTACTTAAAATAAATTTAAAGGATCTTAAATAAAATTTTAAAATAATAGTTATTGTGAGTGAAATGTCCAATCTGTTTTTAAACTAAAACCACTATAGTCATTAAATAAAAAAATAAAATTTAAAATAAAATTTAAAAAAAGTTAAAGTGAAATAAAAAATGTTGTTTTTAGATCTCCAGTATCTCATTTTCTAAAAGGGGAAAGAGAGAAGTTTGAGCTTAATTTTGGAACATAATTTTGAATTTTGAGAATTTTGAATTTAATTTAAAATTATTTTGACACTACAATTTTTTATCTTAGTCCTCAGATCATCTAAATCTTGCAATAGTGATATAATGTGTGCCTGAGCAAGCATTTAAAAAAAATATTGTTTTGATTTTATACTAGAATACTCAATTAGACTTTTTATTTAGTATTATCTGGTATTTTCTTTTGGTTTCTTTCTTTCCACAAAGAGTGACTGGTTTCATTGCCAGGTTTACAAACCTAGATAAGCCTGCCAGGCCATCTGTATTTTCCCAGGAAGTGTGGCTTAATATGTCTTGTTGCCACAAGCAGATTTTAATAGAAATGTGATAAGATATTAAAAGCTGGATAACAAGGTTATTCATCATTATTGTTCTAAGCACAAATATGAAATAATTTTAGTATCATAAACATTCAATCAGTCCAAATTAGTGAGTGTCTACTATAGCTGACAGCATAATTTAGGCTTGTATGTGCTGTCGATGAGAAATTTGGATGACTCAGTTTACCTCTGCCCTTTGAGAAGCCTCAGTGTCAAGCACCCCTGTTTTGGGGTTGAACTATGGACTTTAGAGCTGTTTGGGAACCCTTAGCATAGGTGGGATTTGTGGACACAGCTAATGTGTAGTGCCTTTTATTTGTTTTGGAGGCTTCCCTTATTGTGTTAAGTTTCCTCTCAGGAGCCCAGCTCCAGAGTTTGACCCTTGCCTTTGATGTGATACAGCTGACCCCTAGGTGATACCCCTGAGGCTGGCTGCAAAGAGGTTTGCAACCTGTTTGTAGTTTGTCTCTGCAGGCTTGCCAAAGCAAATTCTCCTGAGGGTATGAAACCCCCCCCAAGTTCCGTTTCTCTTCAGTAGCAGTGTTTTCTCCCTGGGAGGAGCAGGCATTGGGGCTGGCATTTAGTGTGGTGCCTTCTCCCAGGGATAAGGTTCCCAGAGTCCCCTGGGTGCAGGCCCTGTGTGGTAGTTGGTGCTGGGCTCTGTGTGGGGGCTGGAGTATGAACCTATCCCTACTCTTGATTAATGGGTGGTTTTTCTGACTCCTTTGGTAGTTCTGTGTTATTTCCAAGTCAATAGTGCACAGGAGCAAACACCCAAAGAGTCAATGAGTTCATATTTGAGAATTTGGTTATAGATTTCTCATGTTTTCTTTTCCAGCAATGAAACTGCAAGAACTGGTCTTTTACAAAGGAGACTGCTATGGAAGAAGAAAAAGGTACTGAGTCTACCTCGGACCCCCAAGACTTAAGAGAGACTGTAGGCTTTTTCTGTTGTAAGAAGAGTGTTTGTCTTCTGGCTACCTAGTCAAAGCTCCTTGTCTGATTGGGAGCACCCCCAGAGGCTAATTTTTCTCCTTCCCAATCTGAGAGCCATTTGGAGGGCAGATTTAACTAAGAGTGAAAAGGAAGGAAAGCAAGGAGGATAGGAGCTGTGACCTGAGAGAAGAATTTCAGAGTTCCAGATAATGCAAGTAGAATGCATTGGAAGAATAGGAGATAAGACTATATCCTGTTATACTCTAATTAAAAGTAAAATGAAGGGATTTGACTTTCTAAAGTTTCTTTGAGCTCTTAACTCTGATTCAGTTCTTTCAGTGCATTATGTAACCCTTGTCTAAATATCCAGGGACTTTGCAGAGGGGGATGGTTTTGTTTCTTAGCAAGAAGGAGTATCCTTTTTTTGTTTGTAAGCCCCAGTTCTCTTTTAGAGAGTATTCGAGATGAAAAAGATATTCTAGGATATTGCCAACAGATGGAGCAAGAAAACAAGAAATAAATGTATACTGAAGACTTTCCTAGACTGAAGAACATCCTTGAATTTACAAAGGAGTGGTAGGCACAGTCCACTTTGTGTCTTGATCTTTTTTTCCTCCGATTTTAAAATAGATTTACATGAAGGCAAGATCTGATTTAGTTGGAGATACTTATTCCTATTACTAATAGTTTGGGATCTCAATCAGAAACAACTGTTGTAAATAAAAAAAAAACTGTTAATAGCTCATGTTCAGATGTCTCTTTGACATCTGCATGAGTTATTTGGCCTTACCTGATTTTATTTCCATTTGATGGTTATTAAAACTGGTGTAAGCAAAATTATTTATATTACAAATATCTCAAAATTTACTAGTAAAATATAAAGAAGAAACACTGATTTTTTTTCCCCAACTTCCTAATATTTATTGCCCTCATGGAGATCCTATTTCTAACTGGCTAATACTTTAAATGCCTTTCAATCAAAATCTCAAAATGTCCTAGATTCATTATTTCCTTATAAACCTGAATACACAGCCATAGTGAACTTGTCAATCACCATAAAAAAAAATAGAAAATGAGGATTATTATGAAGGTTCTGAATTTAACATTTTAAATGCCTCTTAAAAAATTTTAAAACCCCTTTCTCTTCCCTGGGATTCATCTTGTAATAATTACTCAACAGAGTGAGGGCTAAGAGGACCACCCACCACTAAATACAGTTCCAGGCTCCTAATAGGAGCTTAATAAATTTGAATTGATCAGGAGGGAAATGATATAAGGGAAAGAAAGAGCTTTGGCTCTGGCAGTAAGACGACCTAGGTTCAAATCCTACCTCTGATGCCTACTGACATGTATGACCTTGAGAAATCATATAAGTATCTTCATCCTCCATTTTCTCATCTTTATTATGGGGGGGAGTTGAATAAGACATCTAGTCTTGTTTCCAGCTCTATGACTCTATTACAATTGGAACTATCTGTTTTCTAGGGCCTCTTCCTACTTCTACCTAATTATAACGGAAGGTCCCTGAGAAACAGATTCAGTCTAACCCTTTTTTTTGGAGTGGGGAGCACTTTCAGTTTTATTCATATATTTTGCTTTTATGTTACCTACATTTACAAATTACTGTCCTGTTATGAAATGTCTCTCTGTAACTAGATTTTTAAATTAATATCCAAAATACTCCAAGTATTATGTTTAATAAGATTTATTTATAATACCTTGAAGCAAAAAAGGAAAATAAAAGACTCAAGAAACAGAGAGAGCTCACCAAGCCTCGCACATGGAAAAAAAGAGAGCAAGGAAGGAGTTACAAAAACTTATATACAATAACATAAGAATTCATGTAAACAGAAAGGGAAAGGGAATTTAGGGGCAAGAAAGGAATTTTGGGAGATGGAGTCCAAATTTTTCTAATTATACATTGCAAAGTTCAAGTTAAGTAAAGCTAATAATACAGCTACCTCTTCTGACAAGGCACACAACCTTTCACATCTATAATACTTGCCACTTCTCTACTTTAAAAAAATAGCTTGTCTCTCTTTTTGTCTATTTGTCTATTTTCTCTCCCTCCCACAAAGGAAAATAAAAGAAGAAATAAATTTCTTATAATCATTATTCATAGTGAAGCAAAGAAAATTTCCCCAATGGCTGTATACAAAAATATACATATGTTTCATTCAGAACCCCAAATCCATCACCTCTCTGTAATGGATAGATAGCATGCCTCATCTTTGGACCTATGGAATTATAATTAATGTATTGATCATAGTTCTTACAGCTTTCAATGTTATTTTTACAGTATTATAAAATTTTAAATCATTCTCTAGTTTATCAGTCCTAAAAATTATCCTTTTTATTGTATTAATATTAGAATTTAAATTGTTCTCTTCTAGTCCTGCTCACTTTAGTCTTCTTCAATTCCAGGCTTTCCACATCTTTTTAAAATCATGTTTCCTCATTTCTTACACAAAGTCCTACTCTATAGTATTCATATACCACAACTTATTCAGCTTTTCCCCAATAGTTGGACATATTAGACTCCAATTCTTTGCCACCACAAAAAGGAGCTGCTATAAATGTTTTTTTTCTATAAAGAACTTGCTATTCTTTGGTTTCTCTTGGATGTAAGCTTAGCAGTGGTGTAGCACTGCTGAGTAAATTTTCTATTTGTACCTCAGCACTTGACACAGAATAAGTTCTTAACCTAAATTTGTCCATTCCATTCCAAGCCATACTTTAAACAAACCAACCAACCAACCTTCTTACCTTTAGAATCAATAGTATCAGTTCCAAAGTGCTCTTCAGGGCTATCTGATCCCTCTTGAATCTCTTTAGCTTCCATGATTTAATGATCATCTCTAGGCTGAGGATTCTCAAATCTACCTGTCAAGCCCTAACCTCTCTGCTAAACTCCAGCCTTTCATCACCAACTGCCTTTCAGACATCTTGAACTGGATATTTGGGAGACAGCCTATAATCAGCATGTCCAGAACTGAACTCATTGCCTTTCCTCATAAACCCTGTCCCCCTTTCAAACTTGCCGATAACTATTGAGGATAGAACCATCCTTCCAGTCACCCTTCAGTGGGGAGAAGTGGCTTAAGGTAGTAGTAGTGGGAGCTGCTGCTGCTTTTTGGAAATGGAGCTGCCTTTCCCCCAGAATAGTGGAGGATAGGATTTTTATAGAGAAAAAGTCAAGATCCCTCTGCCTCCTCCTCAGGCTGGGTTTGAGGAGTTGGCCAGGCATCTTGGGTAGCTCTACATAGATGGGAACTAATGGAATTTCTCCCAGTGGTGGTCAATAGAGGGATCCAGGTGTCCTGATAAGGGCCCCTGGCCTTGAATAGGAGCCCAGGCTGATGTCATTTGGTGCCTGAATCAGGAGTCCCAGCCTCTATCCCTGGCTAGGAAGTATAAACCCAGAAACTCCTGTCTCTAAGCTGAACTCTCAATGCAATGAGCCACCTAGGTGCCCCAAGAGAATGAATCTCCCAATGTCAAGAACACACACGTAGACCTACCATGTGGCTTTGCAAAAATCATCCTTATAACATGAATGTGGAAATCTTGGGAAACACTGTTTCTATACTACTGAAAGACAGCCTTAAAGCGCTAGACAGATTTTTAATAAATAGTTGTACATTTGGGGAACTAGTATATCAGATATGCCAAAGAAGAGAGGATACTAATGGTAGAGAAAAATATCTTGGACCTTAATACTCCACAAAATGGGACTGAGAACTCAATAATAGCTGATCTATATGCCTATCCATCCATCTGTATGCTAAAAGTCACCATCTAAATAAATAATCAAAGGTATGCTTGATAGAAAGCAAAAAGGCTTTTGCAAGCCATATTCAATAATGAAGTACTTCTTAATCATTTCGTGGTGAGATTATAACCTGCCCCTAACTCTCACCCCTCTGTCAAGGGTAATCAGCTTGTGATGAAGGAGATAAGAGCCCAGAGCCTAGAAGAAGGAGGTATCCTTTGTGTTTAGGGAGGTCCTCCAGCCCTCCTGTTTGTGAATTACATTTTACAATGACATCAAGCCTTCCAGAAGATATCTGGTCACTCAAGTCACTCAAGAACTTTGGCTATTCTAGCTACACAGGAAAGTCCAAGCAGTTGAAGAACGTTATTGCCCATTTTTCAACTTGCACTTGGATTACTACTCAATAGAGTTGTCTTGGACAACTCTATTGAGTAGTAATCTAGGACAAATAATAGAGATGGATTAATCAACTGGGATGAACTGCTTTGGGGAAATGTTGAGGCTCTTTTTACAGATTTTTAACTTCCCCCCTAAAGTAAAAGTTCATCTTTTTAATACTAAGATTTTACCAGCATTGCTATAAGACAATAAGTCTTGGAACACCACTGCCTTCAAAGAATTCAAGATGAAAGAGAGAGAGGAGGTGGTGGGTGTGAGAGAATTGTGTGGAGCACGCAAGGTATCAGAGGAACAAGAATAAAAGAAATCATTGAGAGATTGTGTACCAATAAGAAGAGATATACAGCTATGGAAAGTAATGAATGCTGGAGGGGATGTGGCAAAGTAGGGACACTAATTCATTGCTGGTGGAGTTGTGAATTGATCCAACCATTCTGGAGGGCAATTTGGAACTATGCCCAAAGGGTGATAAAAGACTGTCTGCCCTTTGATCCAGCCATAGCACTGCTGGGTTTGTACCCCAGGGAGATAATAAGAAAAGACTTGTACAAGAATATTCATAGCTGCGCTCTTTGTGGTGGCCAAAAATTGGAAAATGAGGGGATGCCCTTCAATTGGGGAATGGCTGAACAAATTGTGGTATCTGTTGGTGATGGAATACTATTGTGCTAAAAGGAATAATAAAGTGGAGGAATTCCATGGAGACTGGAACAACCTCCAGGAAGTGATGCAGAGCGAAAGGAGCAGAACCAGGAGAACATTGTACACAGAGACTGATACACTGTGGTACAATCGAAGGTAATGGACTTCTCCATTAGTGGCAATGCAATGTCCCTGAACAATCTGCAGGGATCTAAAAAACACTATCCACAAGCAGAAGATAAACTGTGAGAGTAAAAACACCGATGAAAAGCAACTGCTTGACTACAGGGGTGGAGGGGATATGACTGAGGAGAGACTCTAAATGAACACTCTAATGCAAATACCAACAACATGGAAATGGGTTCGAATCAAGAACACATGTGATACCCAGTGGAATCGCGCGTGGGCAATGGGAGAGGTGGTGGGAGGGGGGGGGGAAGAAAAGAAAATGATCTTTGTTTGCAGTGAATAATGTTTAAAAAAAATAAAAAATAAAAAGTGACTTAAAAAAAGAAGAGATAGACAGGTCCCATGGCAAGAGCAGGGGATGGCAGGTGCCCCCAGCTACTCTCAAAATGTTGAAAGTGGTATTTTGGGTGGCAACATGCCACCCAATACAGATAAGAGTCTCCCAGGAGACCTAGGCATTGGACAGGTTACCCCCTCCATTAGATAGGACCACACAGGTCCATTTGAATATTTATATTCTGAATTGAATCAAAGAAGACTCTAGATTCCAAAGACCTCCTTTACTCCAAGAAAGTCTTGATTCCTGTAGAGAGTGTATATGATAAAAATCCACTCAAAGCCTATTCCAAAACTATCCATGATCCTGTATTCTTAGAGGCTCTACCAGTGGATCATCATCATAGTTATAATCATCATAGCTAGTAACACTTATATAGCACCTACTAAGCACTGTGCAAAATGCTCTGCAAATATTATATCTTATTTGATCCTTAAAACAACCCTGAAAAGCAGGGGCTATCATTATCCCTATTTCACAGATGATAAAACCAAGGCAAACAAGTGACATTAATTAAGTGTCTGAGCCTGGATTTGAAATCAGGTTTCCCTGACTCCCGGGCCAGCATCCTAGCCACTATTCTATAAGATCGGACAGATCCTCCCAGGCTGGAAACACTTTGACTTCATTCTTAGCAAGGGACTGTACTGTACATGTGTTGTCCAAGGACCACTCTGGCTTGCAAATCTCCAATACTGCCAAGTTCTAATGAGGCTATTTGGGGGATTTTTATACTCATATCAACAGAGTCATACAGCATTGAGGCAAGTATAATATTAAACCTTGCCGATATCTATTTTTGCTTTTTCTTTCAGAAGTGTGGCATAGAGTAGGTTACTTCCTCCCATTACAGGCCACTTGGTGTCCAGTCTTCTGCTCATTAAGCATGAGGTGACACTTCAAACACTGGATCCTTGACCACTCTTTAAATTTTTCTTCTGTATATGGGGTCATCACTAGAATTTCTCCTAAATTTACATGAGACCCATTTTCCTGTTACTGGAGATCACTGTGAGAGGCAGAGGATGTGGGGGAAGGAAAGGATGCTGGCCTTGCAGGAAGGAAGACCTGGGTTCAAATTCTGATTTCCACACTTACTAATGATGTGACCCTAGGCAGTAAATGAACTCTTTTGGGCTTCAGTTTTCTCACCTGTGAAATGAAAGGATTGGACTCAATGACCTCTAAGGTTCCTTCCAGCTTTTAAAATGAGATTTTTCATGAAAATCTAAAAATATTGAAAACCAGTTAGAGATGTACTTTTTTCCCAAGGAAGAGGAGGGAAAGAGGTATTTTTTCCTTCTAAAATTAAAAATAAAAACTATTAAGTAAAAAAAAAAGCTTTGAGACTGTTTCTGGTTTGTCTCCATTGTATTCATGTGCTTCTCCATCTTCTCATCAGTACCAAGTGAAGGTTTCCTGAACAGATGTATATGAAGTGACCTAAAAAAGGGCCATCAGCCTTCATTTCACAGAGCAAATGACAAAAATTATACCACAGTAGTGGAATGAGTGATGCAATTCAGAGTTGTATCCCACAGCTATACTTTAACCCAGGGTAAATAATCTGTTTTGGCCCAAGTCATCTTTCTAACCAGCAGAAGTAGAAGGGAGCTCCAGGATCAGCGTGTCCAACCCAGGCCTGATCTGGAGACCCTCTCCGCACCTATAAGTGCCAATCTCTCCCCTAGTACTCAAAGACCTCTAAATAGATGTAACTCCCAAATCCCAAGGGAGTGCCTTCCATTGTTTGGCACCTTTGTTTGCTAGGCTCCTTTTCCTAGCATTGAACCAAAATCTGCCTCTCCACAATTTGGACCCAACAAAAGTAAGGATATATTTTTAAAATCCAAGTTCTTGAATCTCACTTCACAACAGGAGGAAATATTAAAAAATTCTAAACCGAAGAGGGTTTTTTTTAACACTTGTAGTCACCTTGATAAATAGGAACATGGTTCACCTTGGACAAGTCACTTCAGAGAACAATAAATAATGAGAGGTGGCTTGATATAGTGGATGAAATCAGGAAGACCCAAGTTCAAATTATGCATCTTGACACATCCTTGACACATCTGTGATGAAGTTGGGAAATTTGGATGACTCAGTTTACCTCTGCCCTTTGAGAAGCCTCAGTGTCAAGCACCTCTGTTTTGGGGTTGAACTATGGACTTTAGAGCTGTTTGGGAACCCTTAGCATAGGTGGGATTTGTGGACACAACTAATGTGTAGTGCCTTTTATTTGTTTTGAAGGCTTCCCCTATTGTGTTAAGTCTCCTCTCAGGAACCCAGCTCCAGAATTTGACCCTTGCCTTTGATGTGATACAGCTGACCCCTAGGTGATACCCCTGAGGCTGGCTGCAAAGAGGTTTGCAACCTGTTTGTGGTTTGTCTCTGCAGGCTTGCCAAAGCAAATTCTCCAGAGAGTATAAGAGACCCCCCAAGTTTTGTCTCTCTTTGGAGTTGTCAGTTAGCAGGGTGTTTTCGACCTGGGTGGAGTAGGCACGGGAGCTGGCATTTAGTGTGGTGCCTTCTCCCAGGGATATGGTTCCCAGAGTCCCCAGGCCCTGTGTGGTAGTTAGCACTGGGCTCTATGTGGGGGCCAGATTATGAACCTATCCCTATTCTTGATTAAAGAGTGATTTTTCTGACTACTTTGGTAGTTCTGTATTATTTTGAAGTCAACATTTTGGTGTCAGAAGTTGGATTTCAAAATGGAAACTGCTTGAGGCCACCTGTTAACAGAAATTTGGACCTGAGGTACCATCAGAGCTCATTTTGGAGTTCCAAAGCTGGGAGCTCTGTTATCAAGTTGACTGGGGTACATCCATTCTGGAAGAAAGAATCCAAGCTTGCATTTTTGGAAAAATAACCTACTCTTTAATCAGGAGGTGCAATGGGTAATTGAGAGTCTGTGATACCAACCGAGAGCCTTCCCACTGGGAGGGCTGCTACGTAGAGTAAGGGCAACCATGAGTCTATGGTACCAGCCTAGAGTTTCCTTGGGGGAACTGCTGTGGGGAAAAAAGGGTTAACAATACCAAGGAGCCAGCCCAGGGTCCCCCTCATGGGACTGCTGTGGAATATATGTTTTCTGCAGTCTGTGTTGAGTGAAGCAGGTCAGGAGATTGAGGAGGATGAAAGAGAGGCTTTCAACCAGTGGCTTGAGGAACATACCATAAGAAAATCCAGGTCAGAACAAATTGTGAACCAAGAGAAAGGTAAGAGTAAAAACGGGGGGGGGGGGTGTAAGGGAGGAGGAGGACCTCCTTGAATTATCCTTCCACCTTTTCCTTGTAGAAAGAAATGGTATTAGCATGGGAATTTTGTGCCAGGAGCATGGAGGCTACTTTAGGCCACTTGGGTATTATAGTAAGAGTTTAGACTCCATGGAAAAGAACTGCCACCATGCCTGAGAGCAGTAGTGGAAGCTTCTGATTTACTGGAACCAGTAGAGGAGGTGACATTAGAGTCCCCTTTAACCCTACATGTCTCACATGCAATAGAGGTACTCTTAAACTCTCCTACTCAGCATTTTCCCACCAGCTGCCTTGCCAAGTTGGAGGCATCCCTTCTGTCCAAGTCCAATATTACTATTTCCAGATGTAGAACCCTCAACCTGGGCACTATCTTACCAGAAAGGGAAGAAAGAGACAAGGATTACACTGAAGGGCATGATTGTGTTAACATTATTAATTCTATTTTAAGTCCACAAGAGAATCTCCAGGAAAAAGAATTGGAGAATCCAGATTTTTTCTGGTACACAGATGGCTCTTGTCTTCCAAATGACTCTGGCATTTTAGTAGCTGGATATGCCATCACCACTACCACGGAAGTCATTGAAGCGGGACCCCTGCCTTTAGCATCTTCCACTCAGCAAGTAGAACTGGAGGCAGTAACCAGAACTTGCAAGCTAGCAAAATGAAACAGGTAAACATTTACATGGATAGCAGGTATGCATTTGGGGTGGCTCATGATTTTGGAATGTTATGGAAGCATAAGGGATATTTGACTTCTTCAGGGACCCCTATTAAGAATGGGGTACAAATCTGGAGACTGCTAGAAGCCCTTTTACTACCAGAAGCAGTAGCTATCATTAAAATCCCAGGGCACTCACGGGAGAATTTTCCCCACACAAGAGAAAATACCCTAGAGGATCAGCATGCCAAGGAACCTGGCAGACAGCTCCCAATTACAATAGGGATGTTAGTCTCTGAGAAGGAAGAACCCATTTTTAAGGATAAATTGACTTGGCCAGAAATTGTTTAAGCTTAGGAAACCATGTCTCAATCCATGCAAAAATTTGGGGAAATGATGGGATGCCCTCTGATTGGGGAATGGCTGAACAAATTGTGCTATCTATTGGTGATGGAATACTATTGTGCTCAAAGGAATAATGAACTGGAGGGATTCCATGTGAACTGAAACGACCTCCAGGAATTGATGCAGAGTGAGAGGTGCAGAACCAGGAAAACATTGTACACAGAGACTGATACACTGTGGCACAATAGAATGTAATGGACTTCTCCATTAGTGGCAGTGCAGTGATCCTGAACAATTCAGAGAAATTTATGAGAAAGAACAATATCCACATTCAGAGGAAAAACTGGGAGCAAAAAAAAAAACAGAAGAAAAACGACTGCTTGATTACATGTGTTGATGGGGATATGACTGGAGATGTAGACTCCAAATGATCATCCTAGTATAAACAACAACATGAAAAAAGTTTTTGACCCAAGACACATGTAAAACCCAGTGGAATTGTGTGTTGGTTACAGGAAGGGGTGGGTGGAGGGGAGGGAAAGAATATGATTCTTGTACCAAGGAATAAGGTTCTAAATTGACTAATTAAATACAATCCCCCCCCCCCAAAAAAAGACTAGAAAGGGAAGGATGTGTTAGAAATAAGGATACTGGATTGTGGCAGGGACCCAATGAGTGTGTGGTTCTTCCAGATCCCCTGTGTAGTCCCATGATAGAATATTTACATTCTCTAAGCCACTGGGGACCAGATAAATTAATTAGTATTGCTTTTAAATATTGGGGGGGGGAATGAGGCAAGCAGACAAGGATGTGTTTTGGCAATATCCAATTTGTCCTAAATATATTAGCAAGCCTTTAAAACTTGCACCAGGTAAATTCCATTGCCAGAGGCTCCTTTTCAAGTATGGCCAGTAGTTTTCATTTAGCTGCTACCTCCTGCAAGATACAAATTTGTCTTAGTAAAGGTCTGTATGTTTTCCAGTTGAATAGAAGTGTTTCCAAGCAGACAGGCCACAGTAATAACAGTAGCTAAATGCTTACTGGAAAAGATATTTCTAGTGTGGGGTATTCCTAAAGAGATACATAGTGATAGAGGAACACATTTCACCGGATCAGTTGTGTCCCAGCTGTTAGCAGCATGGCCAGTACTATACCATTTACACTGTGCATACCATACAAAATCTTCAGGATTGGTAGAACCTGTGAATGGGATAATTAAAGTACATTTAGTCAAATTTGTGGATAATTTGAACATAACTTGGCCCAAAGCCCTTTCAATAGTTTTTTTAAACTTGAGGGCCACTCTCTCTCTTTTTTTTTTAATTTAAAAACCCTTACCTTCCATCTTGGTTCCAAGGCAGAAGAGCTGTAAGGACTAGGCAATGGGGGTTAAGTGACTTGCCCAGGGTCACACAGCTGGGAAGTATCTCAGATCAGATTTGAACCCAGGACCTCCCATCTCTAGGCCTTGCTCTCAATCCACTGAGCTATCCAGCTGCCCCCAGAGTAAGGTAATTTTTGATAAGGCATATAGATTACATATTTTTGTAATTATTATACTAATTTTTAATAATAAGTTTTAACCACTTAATAATAAGTGGTTAAAACTAGGTAATGAAGTTATTTTTAATTTTGACTTAAGCTACAGTGTCAAGAAATGTTTAAGGACTGAAAGCATTTTAATGCAAGCCAAAAACTAGCAAACATATTAATCCTATAGATAAGTAAGCATGCTGGGAGTCAATCAAGTTTCATTGGAGATAATGTTTATGGACTTCTCTTGTTTTCCTTTGCAGCAAATGAAGCTGTCTGTACAAAGGAGAATTCTATGGGAGGGGATGCAGAAACCATGTCAGGACCCCCCCTCAGGACACTCCAAATTTGAAAGACTGAAAGACTTTGGGGGCAATTCAGGGTAGATGTTTTGTGTCATTAAGATGTTTGCCAAAGACAGACTGCCTGTCTTTCTGGCACAACCATCAATGCGTGGGTATTTGAGGAGTGCCCTCAAATGCCAACCATCTGTTTGGTTGGGCAGCAGTGTTAACACCTTGACCAAAACGAGGGTGTGACGACAAGAAATTTGGCTGACTCAGTTTACCTCTGCCCTTTGAGAAACCTCAGTGCCAAGCACCCTTGTTCTGGACTTTAGAGCAGTTTGGGAACCCTTAGCATAGGTGGGATTTGTGGACACAACTAATGTTTAGTGCCTTTTATTTGTTTTGGAGGCTTCCCTTACTGTGTTAAGTTTCCTCTCAGGAGCCCAGCTCCAGAGTTTGACCCTTGCCTTTGATGTGATACAGCTGACCCCTAGGTGATATCCCTGAGGCTGGCTGCAAAGAGGTTTGCAACCTGTTTGTGGTTTGTCTCTGCAGGCTTGCCAAAGCAAATTCTCCAGAGAGTATAAGAGACCCCCCAAGTTCTATCTCTCTTTGGAGTTGTCAGTTAGCACAGTGTTTTTGACCTGGGTGGAGTTGGCATTGGAGCTGGTATTTAGTGTGGTGCCTTCTCCCAGGGATATGGTTCCCAGAGTCCCCAGGCCCTGTGTGCTAGTTAGGGCTGGACTCTGTGTGGGGGCCAGATTATGAACCTATCTCTGTTCCTGATTAAAGACTTAGGTTTTTCTGATTACTTTGGTAGTTCTGTGTTATCTCCAAGTCAACAGTGATCTTAGGCAAGTCGTTTATCTTCTCAAAGTCAGAGACAGCTTTCTAAGAATCTGCTTTTAAGAGCAGATAGTGATGATTAGCAAGTGCTTCCTCCTGAATTCCCGTTACCAATGAGACCTCCGGTCTCATCATAACAACAACAATAATAAAACAATCTGTAATCTATCTTTTTGATGTGAGTACTTCATTTCTCCACCAATAGATCTGCCCCTAGGATGTGCAATGGTTAGAGCCCTGAGCTTGGAGTTAGGAAGACCTTAGTTCAAATCTGCTTCAGATACTTATTAACTAAGTGATCTTGGGCCAGGCATTTAAGTTCCTTGTTCCTCAGTTTCCTCCTCAGTAAAATGAAAAAAAAATAATAGCCCCTACCTCACAGGGATTGTTGAGAGATTTAAATGAGGTAATAACTACAGAGCACTTAGCATAACCATTCAGTTATTTCTAACTATGTGACCCTATTTGGGGTTTTCTTGGCAATGTTTTTAGAATAGTTTGCCATTTCCTTCTGCAGCTACTTATTGACTAGACAATAGAGACCTAAACTTGAATATGTATAAAGTCATTGTTACTTTGTGTTATTTCTTTTAATATTATAAGGACAATAAGTGGCATTTTAGTAGTTGTAAGATTTGCAAATTGCTTCATGTGTACTGTCATTTGAATATCATGACTTATTTTTTTGTAAATTTTTATTTAATTAGTTAATTTAGAATATTTTTCTATGGTTACATGATTCATGTTCTTTCCCTCCCTCCCTCCCGACCCCTCACCCCCCTCCCATAGCCCACACACAATTCCACTGGGTTTTACGTGTATCACGACTCATTTTAGATGTATGATCCCAGGCTGAGAGATTCTATAAACTATTGGCCACTCAGGGACTCTAAGTAGCACATTCAAGTCTTCCTGACTTAAAATTCAGTTCTCTTCCCTTTATCTCTTCCTCCAACATCATGGATGCTCACCCATCTCTGACTTAGCTGTTATTGCCCCCCACCCACTAAAATGCAAGCTTCTCAATGGCAGAGACTTTATTATGTGCTTCTACTCAGATCCTCACAGTGCCTGACACACAGTAAACCCATAATAAATGCTTATAGTCTGTACTGACTTTCTGAATTTGGAAAAGCTGGCACACCAGTTTTGTATATCACCTGACCCAAGACCTATCACTCAAAACCTTTCCAGCTTTTGAAAGACAAGCCTGAGCCTTGTTGCTTGGGAGAACATGGAGCTGTCCTTATTGCAAAGTCAAATGTATTGCATTTAAAGCCTCGTTAATTTTGTCCATAAGAAATGAATGAAAAACTTAAGTCAGGCACTATACTAAATAGTGAGTATACAAAGAAAAGCAAAAACAGTCTTTGAAAAAATGCCTTCAAGGAGCTCAACTTCTAATGAAGGGAACAACATGGAAATAGCCATGCACAAATGAGATGTATATACAAGGGCCATGTGAGGTTATTTCATAGGGAAAGCCCTAGGAATGGTCAGGAAGTGGGAAAAACCTCTTACAAAGAGGGAGGACTTAACCTGAATCTTGAAAGAAGCCAAGGAAACCAAGACAGGGAGGTAAGGAGGGCAAGTGTTCTAGGGACAGTGGACAGCCAGAAAAAGGTCAGGGACTCAGGAAATGAAGTGTCACATGTGAGAAACACCAGGTGGGACACGTGTAGGGGATTAAAAAATAGCAAATTTGGAAATAAAAGGTGACAGGTTGTGTTGATGTTAAATAGGAATTTATACTTGATCCTGGGGGAAATATGGAGTCACCGGTTTGCAGACGGGATTGACACGGTTATATCTATACTTTAACAAAAATATCATTGGCAGATGAATGGAGAATGGGTTTAAATGGGGAGAGACTTGAGGTAGGCAGACCAGCTAGAAGAGTATTGCCATGATTGAGGTAGCAGCTAATGAGACCCTGCACTAAAGTGGTGGATGGGAGTAGAGAGAAGGGGACATAGCCAAGAGATGTTATGAAGGTAAAAATGATAAGATATGACAAGAGATTGGACATGTAGAGTGAATATGAGAAAGAAGGCGAGAAAGGCACCAATTTAGTGGGGAGTGATGTTGCCTTGGACATTATTAGGGAACTTGGGAAAATGATATGGAGGAAAGATCTAGTTTAGTTTTGGACATGTTGAGTTTAAGATGTCTATGGGACATCCATTTCTAGATGTCTGATAGACAATTGGTCACTAGGGAGCACAGTGGATAGAGTGCCAGGCCTGGAGTTAGGAAGTTGAATCTTCCTGAATTCAAATCTGAACTCAGATACTTGCTAGCTCTGTGACCCTAGACAAGTCACTTAACTCTGTTTGGCCCAGTTTCTTCCTCTGTCAAATGAACTGGAGAAGGGAATGGTAAACCACTCCAGTATCTTTGTCAAGAAAACCTCGGATGGTAATAAATGTTGGAGGGGATGTGGCAAAATTGGGACACTAATGCATTGCTGGTGGAGTTGTGAATTAATCCAACCATTCTGGATAGCAATTTGGAACTATGCCCAAAGGGCTTTAAAAGACTGTCTGCCCTTTGATCCAACCTTACCACTGCTGGGTTTGTACCCCAAAGAGATAATAAGGGAAAAGATTTGTACAAAAATATATATAGCCATACTCTTTGTGGTGGCAAAAAAATTGGAAAATGAGGGGATGCCCTTCAATTGGGGAATGACTGAGCCTATTGTGGTATCTGTTGGTGATGGAATACTACTGTGTCCAAAGGAATAATGAACTGGAGGGATTCCATGTGAACTGGAACGACCTCCAGGAATTGATGCAGAGTGAAAGGAGCAGAACCAGAAAAACATTGTACATAGAGATGGATACACTGTGGCACAATAGAATGTAATGAATTTTCTTCTAGCAGCAATACAATGATCCAGGACAATCCAGAGGAATTTATGAGAAAGAATGCTATCCGTAGTAAGAGAAAGAACTGTGGGAGCAGAAATGCTGAAGAAAGAAACATGATTGATTATGTGGTTCCATGGGGATATGATTGGGGTTTTTATGTTAAAAGATCACTTTATTGCAAATATGAATAACATGGAAATGGGTTTTGAACAATGATACATGTAAAACCCAGAGGAATTGCTTGTCAGCTCCAGGAGGGTGGAGAAAAGAGGGAGGGAAAAATCATGAATCATATAATCATGAAAAAATATTCTAAATAAAAAAAAGAAAGGAAATCCCAAATGAGGTTATAAAGTCAGACATGACTGAACACATAGATAACTGGAGATGTGAGACTGGAGATCAGAAGAGAGGTTAGGAGAGGACAATAAGTCTGAATGATAATTCAATCCATGGAAGGTGATTAAATCACCATATGAATTTATAGAGAGAGAAAAGAAAAGAGGGTCCAGGACAGAGACTTGGAGGATTGTAACAACTCTCTCTTTATCCACCCATCAACAACAATATGCTATTTCCTAACTAATTCTTAATTTACTAACAAATATTCTGCTACAGGATCCAAATGGTTAGTGGAAGGGATATAGAGGGATAACCAGCCAAGAAGACAGGAGGGATCGGACAAGTAGGAAAACCAGAGAAAAGCAGTGGCTCCAAAACTGAGAGGAGAGAGTTGCCAAGAGAAAAGGGTAATTGACATTGTCAAAAGTTGCAGAGAGGTTAAGTAGGATGAAAAATGAGGGGGAGGGAAGCCATTAAATTAGGCAATTAAGTGATTGTGAGTGATTTGGGGGATAATAGTTTCAGTTGAGCCTGACTATACAGAATTAAGAAGAGAGTGGGAAGAAAATACCCAGAGGGCCCAATTGTATAGTCTTCTCAAGGAATTAGCCAAGAAGGAAAAGAGATCCTTTACTCATAGTAGGCACTTATTGTTGCTGATATGAATGGAATCCATATTTGTTTGTTTGTTTGTTTGTTTGTTTTTTAAATTTAGTCCATTTATAACATTATTCCTTGGTTACAAGAATCATATTCTTTCCTTCCCCTCCCCTTCCCCTTCCCCTAGCCCATGCACAATTCCACTGGGTATTACATATGTCCTTGATCAGAACCTATTTCCATGTTGTTGATGTTTGCATTAGGATGTTCATTTAGAGTCTACATCCCCAATCATATCCCCTTGATCCATGTAATCAAGCAGTTGTTTTTCTTCTGTGTTTCTGCTTCCATAGTTTTTCCTCTGAAGATGGATAGTGTTCTTTCTTGTAGATCCCTCCAGGTTGTTCAGGATCACTGCATTGCAACTAATGGAGAAGTCCATTACATTTGTGAATCCATATTTTAAAATAAATTAATTCCATTTTTGTTTAAGTTCATGTTTTTAAATTTTTATATTTTAGCACCTTTACTCCTAAACATTTAATTTATACAACTGAACAGCAACAGCAACTAAAAGTGAGTTAGTGCTATATACTTTTTCAATTCTTAAAATTGCAAAAGCATATGTTTATGCATTTAAATAAGTATATAGTTTTCACATTCTTTTTTATTTATTATTTATGTTTTCCACATAAACTTCATGTTTGCAATTCTTTGTTGAAATATAGTAGTATTGTATGCATTTGAAAACAAAAATAAAGTAATTTTAAAGAAGTTATGTTTTGCATTTTCCCCAATTTAAATCATCTCATGTAAATCAGTACAAGTTATTTGCATTTCATTTCCTGTATCTTCTATAAATTGTGCAATATTGTGCAAATAAGTTACAAGAGAGATTCTTAGCAAATATTAAAGCATTATATGCTTTTGTTAGTTTGTCTTAGTTGCCGTTAATCCAATCTATAATCATCAAACTTAAAAAAAAGTTCTCTTTATAATTGTCCTGATATGTAGGCCTTAGGTACTTACTAGCTGTGTGACCTTGGGTAAGTCATTTAACCCCAACTGCCTAGCTTTTACTGCTTTACTGCCTTAAAACTAATACTTAGTATCTACTCTAAGACAGAATATAAGAAAAAAATAGGGAAAGAAAGAAAGAAAGAAAGAAAGAAAGAAAGAAAGAAAGAAAGAAAGAAAGAGAGAGAGAGAAAGGGAGGAAGGAAGGAATGAACAAATGAATGAATGAAGGAATGAATGAACAAAGGAAGAAAGAAAGAGAGAAAAAAGAAAAACAGAGAAAGGAAGGAAGGAAGAAAATTGTACTAACAGGCAAGTTTGGCATTGACATAAAAAATGGGGCAGGACAGAGTTTGTAAAGATAAGTCACTGGTCACATAGCAAGTACTCTTTTTCAACAACCAAAAAAAATAGACAACACAGATATCATCACATAGACATCCCCAATATCCAAATCAGATTGAGTATATATTTTCAGCTAAAGGTGAAAAGGCTCTATCTAATCAATGAAAACAAGAATTCAGATGATGAACTTTTTATCACAAAATTCAGACTTAAATTGAAGAATGTAGGGAAAATCCTCATACCATATAAATATTACTTATATGATATCCCATATGAAAATGAAGTAGAAGTGATAAATAGATTTAAAGAATTAGATGTGGTAGATAGAGCTCCTGAAGAACTATGGCGATGTTCTTGGTATTATACAGGAGGCAGAAGCAACAACAAAACAATAAAAAAAAATCCCAAAGGAAAAGAAGAGTAAAAAAGACAAATGGCTGTCTGGTGTGGCTTCATTAATAGCGAAGGAAAGAAAAAGGAAAGGGAAAGGAGAAAGGGAAAGAGAATACTGAATTCTAGAGGATAGCAAGGACATGTAAGAAAGTTTCTTAAGCAATGCAAAGAAATTGAAGAAAACAATGGAATGGGAAAGACAAGAGATCTCTTCAAGAAGATTAGAAATATGAAAGGAACATTTCATGGAAAAGTGGGCATAATAAAAAACAAAATAGCAGGGAATTAACAGAAGCAGGTAAGATTAAGAAGCGGTGGCAAGAATATACAGAAGAATTGTACAAGAAAGAATGTCACATCACCACTAACCATAATGATGTAGTTATTGTTCTGGAGTCGGACATTCAGGAGAATGAAGTCAAGTGGGGCTTAGGAAACATTGCTAACAATAAGGCTAATGGAAGTGATTGGATTCCAGCTGAACTATTTAAAATCCTAAAAAATGATGATGTTAGAGTGTTGCACTGGATATGCCAGCAAATTTGGAAAATGTAATAGTGACCATTGGATTGATAAAGATTGGTTTATATCCCAAACCTAAAGTGCAACACCAAAGAATGTTCAAATTACCAAACAATTGCTCTCATTTCACACACCAGCAAGTTTATGCTTATGATTCTGTAAACTAGGCTTCATCAGTAGGTGAACTGAGAATTACCAGAAGAGCAGGTTGGTTTTTGAAGAGACAGAAGAACTAGAGACCAAATTTGCTGAATTATGGAGAAAGCAAGAGAGATCCCGAAACCACCACAACAAAAACCTTCCACTTCACTCATTTCACTAAAACCTTTGACTATGTGAATCAAATAAAATGTGGCAAATCCTCAAAAATACTGTATCATCTTACTTGTCTCCGGAGGAACCTATATGTGGGTCAAAAAGCTACAGTTACAACTGAACATGGAATAACTGATTGGTTTAAAATTGTAAAAGGCTACATATTGTCACCTTATATATTTAATTTATAGGCAAATACATCCTGCAAAAGACCTGCTTGGATGAATCAAAAACTGGAATTATGGTTGCCACAATCTCAGATATACAGGCAATACCACTCTGATGTCAGAAACCGAAGAATTAAGAAGACTCTTGATGAAGGTGAAGTGTTGAGTGTAACAGCTGTCTTGAAGCTTAACATTAAAAAACAAAAACAAAAACTAAGATCACAGAAATTAAACTCAGCACTTCCTGGCAAATAGTGGGAGAAGAAATGGAAGTAGTGTTAGATTTTCTATCTGTGAACTCAAAGATCACTGCAGATGGCAACTGCAACCATGAAATTAAAAGATGTTCTTTGGAAAGAAAGCTATGGCAAATCTGGACAATATTATTAAAAAAAAAAGAAAAGAAAAGATATCACCTTGCTGACGAAGATCTGTTTGGTTAAAGCTATGGTTACTCCAGTAGCAATATGTGGATGTGAGAGTGGGGCTGTAAGGAAAGCTGGGGCCTACAGAACTGATGCTTTCTAATTGTGGTACTGGAGAAGAGTTTTGAGAGTCCCTTGGATAGCAAGGAGATAAAATTAGTCAATAATTATAGAAATTAATTCAGACTATTCATTGGAAGGCCAGAACTGAAGATGAAGCTTACATACTTTGACCACATAATGAGAAGGGTGATTTTCCAAATGGTTTTCCTTTTTTGACTCTGATGTGGGGAAAGATTGAAGGCAAGAGGGAGAAAGATGCCTAGATAGTATTATGGAAGCAACAAATATGAGCTTGGACAGGTTTTGAGAGATAGTGGAAAATAGAAGGGTCTGGTGTGCTATAGTTCATGATGACATGATGAATCAGACATAACTGAAACAATAAGAAATTGGACTTCTCTACTAGCAGCAATGCAATGATCCAGGATAATTCTGAGGTACTTATGAGAAAGAACGCTATCCACATCCAAAGAAAGAACTGTGGGAGCAGAAACACAGAAGAAAAAGAACTGCTTGATCACATGGGCCGATGGGGATATGATTGGGGATGTAGACTCTAAGTGATCACCCCAGTGCAAATACCAATAATATGGAAATAGGGCTTGATCAGCAACACATGTAAAACCCAGTGGAATTGAGTGTCGTCTATGAGAGGGGAGGCAAAGAACAAGAATCTTGTAACCATGGGGAAATCTTCTAAATTAACTAATTAAATAGAATTTTCCAAACAAGAAAGAAAGAAACAATAAGAAAGAATTAAAAAAAAAAAAGCTTAACCCTTCCATGACTGTAATGACTAAAGCTTGGCTCTAGAGAAAAGTTGAGAGAAGTGCCTCCCTTCCTTTGTAGAAATGGAAGACTGTAAGAATGAAATGTTATATATCTTTGTAGATTTGGTCAATGTCTCAGTTTTGTTGAAATGCTTTTCTTCCTCTCTTTTTTAATCCTCATTACAAGTGATGGCTCAATAGAGGGATATGTTTGAAAATAAAAATGACTTTTAAAAAGTTAGGGGTTTTTTTAAATTTAGGTTTTCTTAACTATACCTATATGATATATCTATATAAGTATTATGAAAGTCATACTGCTTTTAATTAATCCTCATAATACCTATTAGTTGAAAAATAATATTAAATCTTCTGTGTCTCAAACCTTCTTGTGCCAGGGGAATACTATTTGGAAGAACTAGGGAAATATCACTGTATAAAGCTATTCACTTGATCAATTTACTTGCGGATTGGTTGTCTGTCTTTATTTAATTCAATTTTCAGATAGGGAGATGCTTATTTAGGTCTAGATTTTTTAAAAAGGGCTTACAGATAATTGGCATTAAATCCAGAAAAATTCTTTGCTTGCTTTAGTTCTGGTGAGTCTCAAGTTTAATTGGGTTTATTGTCATACGAAATGAAAGGAATTAAACTTATTCTGCAATTCCAGCTTAAGATGGGAAATCTGAGAGGGTCATGGTCCTTTTCAACATATAGTTTTCATTGCTTCAGAATCAGTGTAGATGAATATTTAACAAAGCGAGCAACACAGTTATGCAGGGCATGTTCACCGCTTTTAAGAACAATGTAGTACTGTACTTCCCCTGAGCTCTTTACCCACAGTGGGGAATGTTATTACTTGGCCTGCTGATCTGTCCTGTGGGTCAGGGGGTTAAAGCTGCCAAAACCTGACATGCAGATCATTGGAGCTTAGCATTATTAGAAAGATAAACAGAAGGATTAGAAAAGCTTCCCCAAAACCGTTTAAGCCCCTCGAGGTAAGCATGGGGAGAAAAAAGAACCCAATCCAAATCAAATGCTGCATTTTACGTATTATTTAGATATTATTTTTCCCAAATCCTCTCAATTCCCCAATGTTATATTCACAGACGCTAATTATTTTTAGCCAGAAATGGGTAGAAGTTGCCAAAGCAAATAGTATTTGGTCCTCTTACAGGATTTGCCCCCTCAGTTGCTACAATAAATAACTAGAATATGAATAATATATAATATTAATGACCATTTATGACATAATTTATAATTATATCATATGTGTATTATGTATATGGTAATAACTATATATACTAACTGTATATGTATACTATAATAACTATATATAATATAATATTAATAACCATATATAATATCATAATTTACAATTATATATTATATGGATACTATGCATGCTATAACTATATATAATATTAATAACTATATACATCATAATTTATCATTTATATTCTATGTGTACTATAATTATATATTATATATGTTTTGTATACTATAATAATGATATGTAATATGATAATAAAAATAGTACATGTATACTATAACTATATATAACATTAATAACCATATACCACATCATAATTTACAATTATATTATATTACATGTATACTATGCATGCTATAATAACTATATATAATATAGGTATACTATAATATGTACACTATCATAACTATATATCATATATCATATTAATAACTATATACAACATCATAATTTACAATTATATTATATGTATACTATATGTATGATAACTATATGTAATATATGTATATGTATACTATAATAACCATATGTAATATAATGTTAATAATATTACATATATATACTAACTACATATAATATTAATAATGTATATATACTATAATTGCTATATATAACATAATATTAATAATACTTGGGGAAGCTAGGTGGTATTCTAGTATAAAGGGGTTCCCTTTACACAAGTCAAGAAGACTCATCTTTTCTGAGTTCAAGTCTGGTTTCAAACACTTACTAGCTGTGTGGCCTTAGACAAGTTGCTTAATCATGTTTGCCTCAGTTTCCTCATCTGTAAAACGAGAAGGCAAACAACTCCAGGATTTTTGCCAAGAAAACCCCAAATGAGGTCAGTCATATATGACTGAAATGACTAAAATGACTAAAAACAAATATAGACTTTACTGTGTACTAGGCACCATAATAATTTTACAATGATTATCAAGTGTTATAAAATGAGTCCACTGATCCTAGTTCTTCTTAAATGTTTGACACATAATACTCTATGGAGAGCTTTGTGCCTGTGCACAATGTAGGGTGTGTGTCTCCCATGATGCCACATTGATCACCAGCACCCCATCCAATAGGCAAACATCTTTTGTAAGGAGCATCTTTCAGATCAGGGACAAGAGGTAGACAACAAGTACAGCCTCATTCTTTAGGAAGCATGTTCTAAGAAGAAAGTGTATTATTTGTTTTAGAAGTTGGAAGCTTTGGGAAAACTTGTTATAGTTTTTCTTTCTTCTTTAGTAAATTGCAAAAGTAGGCATATTTGAGCCAACCAAAGCCTATGTGTGTTTTGTGGCTCCTGGGCAAGGTCTCTGCTTGGATGTCTGTTTTCCCCATGATGGGGGCCTCCTGTCGCTGCAATAAGCCATTTCCCATCTATGTCACCTCTAAAGGGAAAGAGATTGCATGGAAATAGAACAAAGAAAACAAGACAAAAGAAATCAGGGAATTTTCCAAAGGCCCATTTGATGTATGAGTATAAACAGGAAAAAGATGCCTGCGGAGCCCGGAATTGCTTCAGTAGACAGCTGGGAACTCATGTTGTTAGTAGCACTTTGGGAGATAGAATAATAAGGGCATTTGTAATAGGAGGGTGTACAGGAATTGGGAGTGGAGCCTGGAATGAGAATTTCTTGCTTGTTTTCTGTCATTAAAAATCTTCATTTACACCAGCAAAAGCAGAGCACTCGCTTTCTGGGTTAAACAGCCCTCCATTTAGTTTTACCAGCGACACTTGATCTTAGTGTAGTTTCCCCTTTCCAGCCCTTCACCTGGCTGCCATATTGGTATCTCTAACACACAGATCTGACCCTCCATATTCGGGGCAGTTCAGCAGCACCCCATTGCCATTACAATAAAATGCATACTCTTCTTTATGACATTTAAAGCCATTCACAGTATGGCCCCAGCCTGTTTCTCCAGGCTGATGACACATTATATCCCCTCTCCTGGGGGAGATGATGACACCTTACACCCCAGCCCAGGGGGCCACACTGCTGCTTCAAATGCATTCCATTCCATTTCCCACCTGGACGCTTTTGCATGGGCTGTGGCCCTGGACTTTTAGGTCTCTCTCTTTACCTTTATCTCTTATAATCTATGGCTCCCAACGAGGCTCAGCTCAACAGACATTCCTTTTTAAATGATCTTTCCTGATACCCGGAGCTCTTGGAGTGGGTTCTCCTCCCTCCCATCATTGAGTATAAAAGAGGCAGAGACTGAAAGCTCCTCTATTTACTTACCTGTGTGCAGGTTGGATGCACCTGGTAGAATCAGAGCTCCTGGAGAACATGCCCTTCACACCTACAGTGCGTGACGCCCTACTGGAGACACAATAAGTACTTAATGCTTGGTGATGGATTGGGAGGGCTGCTTGGAAGCAGAGGAGCTATGCTGACAAATAATGTGATGAAGGTCGGGCAATATATCTTTCCTAGATCCACAGTGGCATTTTTAGGTTTTCTTAGGCACCAAGGAAATTGAGACCAACTCAAGTTGTATTGGCTGACCAGTTGGGTGGTAGTTTTGTTTCTAGCAAAACAAATTGTATGATCTTAGGCAAGTCAGAATAACTCAGGGTTTAGAGCTGGAAGGTGCTTTAGATATCATTCAAACCAGCCCCTTCATTTTATAGATGAGGAAACTGAGGCACAGTGGGACTAAGGGATTTACCCAAGGGCACACAGTGTCAGAAATGAGATTAAAACCCAGATTCCTCCACTCCAGAGTCAGGGTTCTTTTTTAAAAAATTAAAAATGTTAGAAACCCTTACCTTCTGTCTTTGTATCAGTTCTGTGACAGAAAAGTAGTAAGGACTTGGCAATGATGGTTAAGTCACTTGCTCAGCTAGGAAGTGTCTGATACCAGATTTGAACCCAGGACCTCCCAGCTTCAGGTTGGTGATCTGTTTTCTGGAGCTACCCAGTTGCCTAAAAGCCAGGGCTATTTTTAATGTCCATTACTACCTTGGAGATTATCTTAGTCCAACAACTCACACGCCAAAAAGAATTGTGTGGTACATCTCAGAGGCATAAAGAGCTTCCTGAGACAGGAAAGAAGAGGTGGTACATGTAGGAGCAAGATGGCATATTTAAATTGAGAGTCATGACTATTCTTTAGGATGCCTTGCTTGTGGAATCTAAGCGATATTTTTTCTAAGGGAATGGTTTTTGATTCATTAGCATAATCCTTGGATTGATGTCCATAATGAAGTTATATCCTGATTTGAATATGTTTTAAAAAAGCTGATAGGATAGAGAACAAGGAATGAACCTACAGGTATGAACCTACAGTGTGTATATACAAATATACATATATATATATATATACATTTATTCACATATACATATAAATATATAATATAAATAGTATAAATATATGCACATGTATAGATACATATAATGTATAACATGAATGTCTTATAAACACACAATATATTGTATAAATATAAGCACACATTTATATATAGATATATATACAATATAGAAGCATATATTTACAAATAAATAATATAAATGTACATATAACATGTATATATACACATGTATATATACACATGTATACAATGTATAATATAACTATATTTAACATTTAATATAAATATATCCCCTTATTTATATATATTCATATGTATAAAATATACAACATAAATATATTATACATATTATATAAAATATATAAATACAAACCCAGTTATATAACATACACATTTATGTATACATGTATACAATATATAATATAAATACATGTTATAAATTATATAAATATATATACATATTCATTCACACATATGTATATTTGTATTTATATACATGCATATATTTTAATTATTTAAATTTCATAATATATAATGTTATATACAATATATATTATATATATATATATTACTTCCTGTCTTAAAATCAATACTAATATTGCTCTTAAGGTAGAAGAGCTGTAGAACTAGGCAATGGGGGGTTAAATGACTTGCCCAGGATCACATAGCTCAGAAGTGGCTGAGTTCAAATTTGAACCCAGGACCTCCCCTCTCTAGATCTGACTCTATCCCCTGAACTACCTAGCTGCCCAGCCAGCCCCTCTACTCCAGTATGGAAAATCTGCAAATTTTTCTGGTCTTTCCTTCATACCAAAGAAGGAATCTAAACTTTTTCTTTTTCTTTTTTGGGGTTATTTACATTACCTTTTGTAAATTTTGAGTTAAGTATGAATTTTTGAGTTGCTAAACTTTTTCTGTATTGTCTCCTGGCCTTTGAGTGTTGTCTGCAACTTCCACAAAACTCTCCCCAATTCCCATTTAATTTCTTATGCCAACCAGCGATGTATTGAAATCATGATGGGGAAAACTGCTATATGAGAAGGGTAACTATATATATATTATACATATATATATACACTCTCTGTATACCATGAATATATTAGATATTATATATTTATATATACAAGCACACACCTATGGCTAATATAAGTTTTTATATAGCACAGAACATCAGATACCAGTTCAACAAAAATGTGACAACCACTCTGAAAAGAAGTTTGGGGCCCTCAGGGTTCTGAATGTATTCTTTTTTAAGTTTTGCAGTTATAGATGATCTGGCAGCCCCACTTTTTCGCCAAACCAAATCATTTAATTTGACTGGGAGCACTCAAAAAATAGACAAAGATTGAGTTGCATCATTAAGTTATAGGCTTGAAATGTCAGATTTTCCAATGCCATAGCTTAACCTTTTTAATACTCTAAAACTTTGTTTCCAGTCATTTAAGTTCATTATGTGTTTTTTCTTTCTTTTTCTTTTTTTGGTTGTTGTTCAAAGCCCAGCTGCAGGCCTGGGGCACGGCTCATTAATACCAGGAAGTACCCAAAGCCACAGTTGGGATTAAAGAGTTGAGCTAAACCTTAGATCTTAGCTTTAAAGCAGTAATGTACAGTGAATTTGGTTGCGTGGAAAAGGAAACAGTCATTGTTGGGGTATGTTTTCTTAAGCTACAGAATCATTTTTTGAAATGTTTGCCTTTAATCCTCACTCAGACTAGTGCTTGAGAAAATATGGGTTTATGGTCCAGGATTAAACTGTGGCCTATAGTATTAGATTTGCTTGTTGTAGTATGTCACTGTCAGGGGGAGAAAAGAGCACGATTTAAAGGGAAGGCTGACTGCCTCCCCAGATCTAATTCTGACGAATGTCTATTGGTCAATTTCGGACATGTGGTTCTTTGTGTGATCATGTTTTGGGTGACCACTTCTCAAACATTAAGTCTTCCTGCTATTATAAAAGCAAAAAAAAAAAATGAGGTGATATTGGATAGAGTCCTAGGTTTGAAGTGAGGGAGACCTGAGCTTGAATTCTGGCTCAGACACTTAGTAACTATGTGACTCTATACGAGTCATTTAACTTCTGCCTGCCTTGGTTTCCTTCTCTGTAAAATTAAAATAATCATAAAAACATGGAATCAAGTGAAAAATATATGTAAAACATTTTGCAAATATACTTTCCAGAGTTGTTGAGAGGACAAAAGGAGATGATATTTGTAAATCACTTTGCAAACCTTAAAAGTACTATATAACCACCAATTATTATTATCTCAAAATATATTTCTTGTTGTTGTTCTTTCCTTTCTTCTTTGTCTTGCTCTTCTTTCTTTCTTGTTGTTCTTGTTCTCTTCTTCTCCTTCTCCTTCTCCTTCTTCTTCTTCTTCTTCTTCTTCTTCTTCTTCTTCTTCTTCTTCTTCTTCTTCTTCTTCTTCTTCTTCTTCTTCTTTTCTTCTTCTTCTTCTTCTTCTTCTTCTTCTTCTTCTTCTTCTTTTCTTCTTCTTCTTCTTCTTCTTCTTCTTCTTCTTCTTCTTCTTCTTCTTCTTCTTCTTCTTCTTTCTTCTTCTTCTTCTTCTTCTTCTTCTTCTTCTTCTTCTTCTTCTTCTTCTTCTTCTTCTTCTTCTTCTTCTCCTTCTTCTCCTTCTCCTCTTCCTCCTCCTCCTCCTCCAGGTCCTCTGGCTCCAGATCCAGAGTTCTCTCCACTGGAAAAATAAAGAGTGAGGCTCTTTATCCATCCACCTAAACTCCCGGATCATTTAAATATTCTCTGATTTGCTGCCCATCTTAAATTTTTCACATGTATTCTTTGTGTCCAGACAGCTTATTGATTGGTGTATATCAGTGCCTCCATCTTGGATGGGCATTGCTGATGAACCATGCTCTGGGTCCATGCTGAAACAGGAAGAAGAAATTAGAGTAGACTACTTTTGAAAAAGTGTGGTGCTTTAATGACCCCTAAAAAGCCTGCAAAAGTCTAACTGAAACATCAATGAGGATTCTCTCCTTTCCAGAGCAGAAACAGACTCTCTGTCAGGTTCTGCCATGTTGAAATAACTTCAAGTATGGTCCTGGCCATAAACTGTGTACTCTCAGAGGAACAGCCTCACTCAGTATGGAGAGATTCATCATCAGCCAGTTTCCCCCAACAAAGAGATCTATTCCTTGGCAATGGCAACTCATGAACTGAAAGAAAATGATCCTTCCCCTGGTCCTTCGGCACTAATAGCAAAATAGTGGAAAAGGTAGGCATTCCAGTTTTTAGATATTGACTTTACTGCTATTATTCTAAATGTGAGATCTTTGTCCACTAGCCAGCCAGTATTTGAAGAATTGCCCCGTGGAAAAGAGATTAGACTTGTTCTGCTCAGTTCCAAAGAACAGATCTGGGAGCAATGGGAGGGAAATTGAACAGAGGCAAATTCAGTTTGAGGCAAGGAGAAATTTCCCAACTATTAGTTATCCAAAGGTGGAATGAATTCTTTGGAGAGCCTTCTCTCTTTTCTAGCAAAGGCAAGCCAAATATAAGTCAGATATATTGCAGAATAGCATGTTAAGCATGTGCCCTGAGCCATAATACTCCTCAGTACCACAGAACCACATTAGGGAAATATTTGACAAAAGAAATAAAAATACAATAGGACATAGATAATGTGAATATATGGTTTTTTAAGTGAATATGCAGCCTGCAGGGATACTTATGGAGAGTTTGGTGGCCCCTGGCTCTATTTGAGTTGGCTATGGGGGGGGGGGGTTTGGAGGAGGGTGGTGATGGATAGAGTGGAATAGAAATGTAATTGAATGGCTCCTGATGTCCCTTCTAAATCTGAGAGTCACTTTTTTCTTTGGTTCTGTTTTGATATTCTACTAGATCAGAAATTGTTAACCTTTGCTGTGTCTTAGACCCATTGAACAGTCTGGTTTAGCCACTGTAGTAAAATGCATAGAATTACAAAGGAAATCAATTATATTCAAATAAAGATGTAATTTTTTCCTATCTGAGAGCATAGACCTTCCTGAAATCTACCCACCACTGGATAGATGGTCTGTGGATCCAATGTTAAGAATGTGGACTATAGAATTATTTGATCAATATTGACATTCTTTGCTATTTGGCCCCCACAGCAGTGGGAAGTGAAGTCAGTAGAGAAAAGGAGCATCAAGGGGGCAGCTTTGGATCTGTCAGGATCTACTTATAATAACTTAACATAGATTTTGAGCATTCAAAGATTACTTCCACATCAGGACAAGTTAGTGAAAGAGGCAAGGGGATGGAGGGAAGAGGAGGAATGAGGAAAATACAGGAAACATGTAGCATTATCTTTTTAAAAAATCAAAACACCTTTACCGTCTGTCTTAGAAACAATACTATATATTGGTTCCAAGGCAGAAGAGTGGTAAGGGCTAGGCAATGGGGGTTAAGTGACTTGCTCAGGGTCACTCAGCTAGGAAGTTTCTAAGGCTAGATTTGAATCTTGCTAGGCCTGGCTCTCAATCCACTGAGCCACCCAGCTGCCCCCAACCTTATCTTGATTACCAATAATCATGGTGTTGACCATTTATATCTTCTAAGGTAAGATTGTGAATGCCTATGGAGAAAGACTTTTAATAAGGATTGAAATCCTGAACTAAATCAGAATATTAAAGTTAACCAGAATATCCTGTTCTAGAATTCTGAGTTATCATTCATTTACTGATTTAGTGATTATATTTGGCCAAAAAGAAGGAAGTGCAAGTCACTTAACCCCAATTGCATAGCCCTTACTTCTACTTTGGAACCAGAAGGTAAGGTTTTTTTTTTTTTTAATCATCAGGGGGCAGCTGGGTAGGTCAGTGGATTGAGTCAAGCCAAGAGATGGGGTCCCAAGTTCAAATCTGGCCTCAGACACTTCCCAGCTGTGTGACCCTGGGCAAGTCACTTGACCCCTATTGCCTAGCCCTTACCACTTTTCTGCCTTGGAACTAATACACAGTATTGACTACAAGAGAGAAGGTTGTTGGGCGAAGAAGAAGAAGAAGAAGGAGGAGGAGGAGGAGGAGGAGGGAAGTAGGAAGTGCAGGGCTCTCTTATCATTCACAAAATGGACCAAACTTCTCTCCTTCTCATAGCTTCTATGAGCTCTCCCTTAACTTTTGGACTCTTAAGGGCTACCCCCCCCCCCACAACTATTAGTATGTCTGCCTTAAGAAGCCCCTACTCCTTCATACTTATATATTTATTTATTTGCCTTGTCCCAATTGACTATAGGCTTAAAAATAAAACCACCAACATTCTTGGAATTATGGGTAAAATAAGAGTTAACAAGCTCTCATAAGCTCTGAACTAGCATGCTTGTGCATGGCTCCAAACAATTTTTTGGGGTGGGTGGGGGAGCTTGGATGCTTTTCTTTGCTTCTTTCTTGGATCTAAACTTTATACCAGAAAGGAAAGGCTGCCAGCTATCTAAATTTGAGATATCTAAAGTGTGCCCATTTCAGGAAAACTAAAGCACAGATAGAGATGCATATCCATATACATACATATGTATATACATGAACACACGTGTGCACACACATTTATTGGGCTATATGCACACACCCATACTGGCATGTGTGCATGTATGTTCATATGTGTTTATATATATACACATGTACATATAATATGAGACCACCAAAAAATCTCATTTTAAATTTCCATTCTCTGGCAGTATATCCTGAATTTTGGATTCCAATTCTACACCCCCCACCCCGGTCTCTGTGTCATAGGTTAGTGGTGGCCTTCTCTCACCAGGATCCAAGCCTTTAACTATATTTCCAAGCTATTTCATGTCATGATCTTCACCTCAGCTACTCTGCTACCCCAGCTCCTTTTTATGCAGCATCTTTTTCCTTTGAAATATCAGCTGAAATATCAGCATGACAAATAAAATAAAATGTAAGCTCCTTGAGGGATCAGGGACCCCATGGCTTGCTTATATTTGTGTTGCACAAATGCCTGATACAGAAGTCCTAAATGCTGTCTATGTCTATGATACAGAAGTCCTAAATGCCTGCGTCTGTCTCTATTATTGCATTTATTTATGGGCATCTAATAGGTTTCCATTTAAAAATTAATCGGTCTTTCTTCGAATGAGGTGGATACATGTGTGTACATGTGTGCACAGTTTCACAGCATCTTTATTTCCACCCACTGGATTTCATCCAGCCACTGCCTCCCCAACCTCAAAAAGTATAATTGGATTTAAATGGATCCAAACGCTGGGATCACTAGTTTGGGGTTTTTTTTCAAGGTATTTGTCCAAAGCATTTGATTTGCAAATAGGCATAAAGCTGCAAACAATGATCATTTAGGCAGTCAGCCTAATGAAAATATGTAACTAAGCCTTAAATTGATACCATAAAAATAAAACATTTAAAAGGCGCTCTCTGGTTTCGTTCTTCTTTATGTCTTTCTTAAAGGACTTGTGTGTCAAAAACTTGCATCCAGCAGACCGTTAATGCAGCTTAGGTTATCTTCTTGTCTGAGTCCCATATGTGGTAATAAATATGAGATTTTTTTCCCTCCCTTCAGGAACAAATCAGTCTTTCACAGATTTGGCATGCACATATCTCGTCTGGCCAGGCTTCTTAACCAGTAACATATGGCCCTTTCCCCCTTTCTTGTCACAATGAGTCTGGCATAAAGTAACAGCAAATGTAACCGTTCGCAAGATTGGCATGTTCACGGAATATTATCAGACATGACATGGAGCGATATTGGTTAATAGAAAGAATAAGAGGAGCATGGAACACATTTTATAGGCCAGGGGAGACCCAGGGGAAATAGACCAACCAAAGGATGCTTGATTAGGGCTTCTCTGCCTCACGTCTCCCCCGTTTGGCCTTTAATTCAGAAGTGCTCCTAGACTATTGACTTAAATCCTGCTTTGTCCATTGGCCTTTGATTCTCTCTTAGATTAGAAAAGAGCCCCAGCAGGTAAAAAGGATCACTATCAGGTTCACTGAGGGAGCATAATAACTCTCCTTTCTTCAGTGCCTTGAGATTTCCAAAGCTCTTTTCTCATAACAGTCCTGAGAGGTGGTAGGGAGTGCTAGCATTGTTATCGCCATTCTGCAAATGAGATAACTGGCCCCCTGAACGACTGGGACTTCCACAGGCCATACAACCAGGGTGTGTTGGAGCCAGGATTTGAAACCAAGTCTCTAGATTCCAGGTCCAGTACACCACACTACCTCTCAAGTAGCTGATTTGTAGATAAGAAGGTTTATATGAAAATTATAGAGACAAGGGGGCAGCTGGGTAGCTCAGTGGCTTGAGAGCCAAGCCTAGAGATGAAAATCTGGCCTCAGACACTTCCTAGCTGGGTGACTCTGGGCAAGTCACTTAATCCCCATTGCCTAACTATTACCACTCTTCTGCCTTAGAACCAATATGCAGTGTTGATTCTAGGATGGAAGGTAAGGGGAAAGAAAGAAAGAAAGAAAGAAAGAAAGAAAGAAAGAAAGAAGAAGAAAGAAAGAAAGAAAGAAAGAAGAAAAGAAAGAAAGAAAGAAAGAAAGAAAGAAAGAAAGAAGAAAGAAAGAAAGAAAGAAAGAAAGAAAAGAAAGAAAGAAAGAAAGAAAGAAAGAAAGAAAGAAAGAAAGAAAAAAGAAGGAAAAAAGAAGGAAAGAAAGAAAGAAAGAAAGAAAGAAGGAGGAAAGGAGGAAAGGAAGGAAGGAAGGAAGAAAGAAAGAAAGAAAGAAAGATAGATAGAAAGAAGGAGGAAAGGAGGAAAGGCAGGAAGGAAGGAAGAAGAAAGAAAGAAAGAAATGAAAGAAAGAAAGAAAGAAAGAAAGAAAAGAAAGAAAGAAAGAAAGAAAGAAAGAAAGAAAGAAAAGAAGAAAGAAGGAAGGAAGGAAGGACAGGAAGGAAGGAAGGAAGGAAGTAGAAGAAAAGAAGAAAGAAAGGGAGGAAGGAAGGAAGGAAGGAAGGGAGAAAGGAAGGAAGGAAGAAAAGAAAGAAAGAAGGAAAGAAAAGGAAGAAAGAAGGAAAGAAAGGAAGGAAGGAAGAAAGAAAGGAAGAAAGGAAGGAAGAAAGAAAAGAAGAAAGAAAGAAAGGGAGGAAGGAAGGAAGGAAGAAAAGAAAGAAAGAAAGAAAGAAAGAAGAAAAGGAAGAAAGAAAGGAAGGAAGGAAGGAATGAAGGAAGAGAAAGAAAGAAAGAAAAAAAGAAAGGAAGAGGAACGAAGGGAAGGAAGGAACAAGAGAAGGAAGGAAGGAAGGAAGGAAGGAAGGAAGGAAGGAAGGAAGGAAGGAAGGAAGGAAGGAAGGAAGAAAAGAAGAAAGAAAGAAAGGGAGGAAGGAAGAAAGGAAGAAAAGAAAGAAAGAAAGAAGAAAAGGAAGAAAGAAAAGAAGGAATAAAGAAAGAAAGGGAGGAAGGAAGGAAGGAAGGAAGAAAAGAAAGAAAGAAAGAAAGAAAGAAAGAAAGAAAGAAAGAAAGGAGAAAAGGAAGAAAGAAAGAAAGGAATGAAGGAAGGAAGGAAAGAAAAGAAAGAAAGAAAGAAGAAAGAAGAAGAAAGAAAGAAAGAAAGAAAGAAAGAAAGAAAGAGAAAGAAAGAAAGAAAGAAAGAAAGAAAAGAGGAAAGAAAGAAAGAAAGAAAGAAAAAAAAGGAAGAAAAAGGAAAGAAGGAAGGGAGGAAGGAAGGGAAGGAAGGAAGGAAGGAAGGAAGGAAGGAAGAAGGAAGAAGGAAGGAAGAAGAAGGAAGGACGGAGAGGGACGCGGAGGCGAGGGGACGGAAGGAAGGGAGGCGAGGGAGGCGGATAGGAAGGGAGGGAGGGAGGGAGAGCGGGAGGATTGTATGTCCCCTAAAGTACAGAGAGAACTGGTTCTGGAGTCAGAAGACCTGAGTTCAAATCTAACCTCAGGCACCTTAACTAGCTGTGTGATGCTGGTCATGTCAGTTAATCTCTACCTACCTCAGTTTCTTCATCTATAAAATGACAATGATGATAACAAGTGCCTACCTCATGTAATGGTGAAGAGGGACAAATGAGATAATATTTGTAAAGTGCTTTGCAAACTTTAAAGACTGTACACAAATGCTGGGTACTATTACAATAATCAAAGCTCTGAAAATATTTGAAATGGATAGATGAATCCTTTGCCCCTGTTTGACTCAGCCAACTAACTTTATATACCTAACAACAAGAAGGACCTTCCTCCCTTCCTCCCAACCCCTATTTCTTCTTTTTTTCTCTCTCGTCATTTGAAACTTTTTCTTTTCTTTGTAGTCTAATAGAATTTTGGTCTTATATTTATGTTTCCCTGAATTAATCTCACTCTGTTTATAATGAAAACTAGCTCATAGAAAGACTCTTAATGCATAATATAATGGCAATTACCAATCCCTGAAAGATAAGTGATGCTAATAATTACAACTGACATTTATATGATACTGTAAAGTTTGCAAAGCACCTACATGCATTACTGGTCATCCAGTGTCTGAAGTCCCACAGAGACAGGGAGCTGCCTGCCTCTGAAGGTCGCCCATTCTGCTTTGGAATAGCCCTATAGACGTGCTTTAAATAGCACGATTGTTTCTTAAGCAGTCCCTTTGGTGTTCCTATATTCAATGCATACCATATGTCTGTCTCTGATTGAATCATATTGCCACCTTTTTGTTTCTTTATATTTGCTTTGCCTCTTCTCCAGAATAAAAGCCAGATGTGCTCCTGGCTGGGCGACAGTCTTGCTGACGCTCGGCTCTTCCCCACCCAGGTGGGCTGTGAAGGCAGGATGCATGACTGCAGCCAGGTGGACAGTGCATGCTGAAGCACATGTCTCTGCAGCTGCACAGACTAAAGCCACATTTTGCAGCTTCAGGAGAGAAGGAAGATCTGATCTGAGATTGCCATAACTACAATTATCTTGTCCATATCATGATTTTCCCCATCATAGTCTGGCTATATCGTAGATTGGCATAAGAAAATTGAATGGGGATTTTTTAAGAGTTTTGTGGTAGCTGCAGATGACTCAGAAATGCTTAAAATATACGTATATTCTCATACAATATCCATAACATATTATATCTTTAATAGACAAATATACACAATTATTTTTTATAGTTAAAATGAGTAAAATGTTACTGTTTTGGAAAAGAATGCAGACGCCAACAGACAAAACACAAAGGCTAGAAACGTAGAGGATCTTAACACTGAGTTACATGTAGCCTCTGATCAAACACTTAACCCAATTTTTACAAAAAGATATTGGAAAAACCTCATATAAGAAAATGAAAAAATTCAGGCTTCTCTGGTAGGAAGGGAGAGTAAAAAAAAAGTACCCATGTATTTGTATCCTCCCTGAAGTAATACTTTGTACATAATAGGGGTTTAAAAAATGGGTGCTGAATAAAGAAAGGATTTTGAAATGTTTCTGTCTTTGCAAACAGAACAAATCCTGTTGATTGTTTCTCTTGTTTTCAAGTGGAGATTACTTTTTAATTAGAAATATACATATTTAATAAAAATATACATATTTCACCAACTTCATCTTATGGCAGCTGAGTGGTACAGTGGATAGATCACTGGGCTTAGAATCAAATCTGGCCTCAGATGCTAGCTGAGCAACCCTGGGCAAATCACTTAACCTCTGTTTGTCTCAGTTTCCTGATCTGTAAAATGGGGATAATAATGGTGTCTGCCTCCCAGGGCAGATGTAAGGATCGAATGAGATAATACTCGTAACATGGTTAGGACAATGTTTGAAACAAAGTAAGTGCTATATAAATGTTAGCTATTCTTATTCTTATTATTTTGGTTTATATAGATCTGGATACTGGATATAGTCACCAAATAATTTAATTATTTAAATGTTCAGTTTATTAACTTAATTTGTTATTATTAATTAAGTTAAGTCATTTGATGTGATAGCGGGGAAATGAGAGAGGCATTTGAACTTTATCAAGCACCCTGGGATATTTGGTAAGACTCATCCAACCACCCAGAGGGTCTTCGATGGTCTCCAAAGCAGTGAAAAAGAGATGGGAAACTCCACCTCCACTTGTTGTTTACCCATATTATTATCCCACTAGCAGCAGTAGAGTGAAGAAGCATTTAATCCAGACCAGTCCTTGCCACAGTAAGGGGTCTGTTTGCAAAAGATTTCCCAACTGAAGCTGTGTTCTCCAAGCCAACCCCATATTAGGTCACTATCTGGCACGTGCAATGGCCTCTAAGCCCAGGAGGAGAGAGAGGTTGGTTCCTTCCTACCTTTGTTCTGGATGGCCGGATGAGTGCAGAAATCAACAGATTTTGCTACTGCTAATTAACCGGATGCAGGATCTATCTAAGAAAGAGAAGCAACAAATGTAATGCCATCTATTCTACCAAACAGGAATTCACTAAAAACTTCTTGGCCAGGTTTGGATACTAATAAATCTACTCCCAGGCTAAGTACGTGACTTTTCTCCCTCAAGATGGCCTTCAAGCTTTAGATATATCAGTATTCCAACTACCACATTGCTCCTACAGTATTTTAAAAAATCAATTGACAAGCATTTATTTTCTTTCTCTCCCATTTCTCCACATTGGGGGAAAAATAACCTCATAAAAATTATGCACAAGGGGGCAGCTGGGTAGCTCAGTGGATTGAGAGCCAGGCCTAGAGACGGGAGGTCCTAGGTTCAAATCTGGCCTCAGCCACTTCCCAGCTGTGTGACCCTGGGCAAGTCACTTGACCTCCATTGCCTAGCCTTTACCACCACTCTTCTGCCTTGGAGCCAATACACAGTATTGACTCCAAGACGGAAGGTAAGGGTTTAAAAAAAAAATTATACACAGCCAAACAAAACAAAATCCCCCATTGACCAGGTACAAAGATGTGGGTCTCATTTTAAACATAAGCCATCACCTATCTATCAGGAGCTAGGAAGCATTCTTCATCATCGATCCTCTGGAGTCATAATTTGCCATTGGTTGAACAGAATTCCTACATCTTTCAAAGTTTTTTACAATGTTGTTATAATATAAATTTTCTCTTTTATGCTCACTTCATTTTGCATCGGTTTATACAAGTCTTCTCAGGTTTCTCTGAAACAGCCCTTTTCAACATTTCTTATGGCCCATATTATTCCATTACATTCATTTACCCTAATTTATTTAGCCATTCCAAAATTGATGGTCTACTTCTTAATTTCTAGTTCTTTGCCATCAGGAAAAGCGCTGGTATAAATGCTTTAGTATATTTATATCCTTTTTTCTATTTGGGATATAGATCCAGTAGTGGTAATACTGGATCAAAGAGTATGCAAAATTCAATAACTTTTTGGGCATTGTTCCAAATTGCTTTTCAGGCTGGCTGGACTGATTAATTCATAGCTTATTCACAATGTATTAGTGCTCCCCTTTTCTCAGGAATTTTGAAAGAGTGTCTAAAATCATCTATAGAACTAGATAATTCCAAGAAGAAAAAGTCAGTTTTATTGACCTTTGTTCTTTAATTTAGACTCTTCTCAACTTGGTAAATTCTTAGTCATTTCTCGATTGTTGGGTGGGATTATTTTTTTTTTATAACAGTCTTCTAGTGTCTGGTCAGTCACCTGAAATATTGTGCTTAATTCTTGACACTATGTTTTGGGAAGGACCTTGATAAGTTTTAGATTGTCCAGCGGAGAAGGAGGAGGGGGCTGAAGAGCCTCAAGTTCATATCACATGATCAGGTAAAAGAATGAGAGATATTTAACCTTGTGTCAACATGGAATCTAGGAATCCCAAACTTGTGGCCTAGTGGGATCTGGTGAACCCCAAGTTTCAGGGCTAGCTTGTAGGTTGGAGACCCCCAAATTTGTACTTGTACCCTGTTCCCATGGGAATCTACCCTGAAGGGAATCCCAAGCTAGCAATTTCAGACTGAGAAGAGGAGACTCAGAAGGGGGATCAACTGTCTTCAAATATAGGAAAGACCCTCATGTGGTAGAGGAGAATTAGACTTCTTATCTTTAGCCCCAGAGGCCAAATTGGGAGCATTGAGTAAAAATTGTGCAGAGGCAGATTTAAGCTAAGTATCAGGTGGGGAAATCCTTAATAATTAGGGCTATCTAAGAGAGCATTAGACTTAGTAAGGACTGAATGGTCACTGACTGGATACGTTGAAGTGGAGATTCTTTTTCAAGTAGGGTTAGACTAGATAGCCACTGAGATCCTTTCCAGCTCCTGAAATTCTGTGATTTCTAAACTTTGCCACCTACACTTTGGCCATCCTCCTTATCTCTCTCCCACCAGAACTCAGACTCTGATCCTGGGACCCTGAGCTCTGATTGATGACCTTTCACCCTGTTGACAAGAAATTTGGATGACTCAGTTTACCTCTGACCTTTGAGAAACCTCAGTGTCAAGCACCCCTGTTTTGGAGTTGAACTATGGACTTTAGAGCTGTTTGAGAATCCTTAGCGTAGGTGGAATTTGTGGGCACAGCTAATGTTTAGTGCCTTTTATTTGTTTTGGAGGTTTCCCTTATTGTGTTGCCTCCTCCAAGGAACCCAGCTCCAGAGTTTGACCCTTGCCTTTGATGTGATACAGCTGACCCCTAGGTGATACCCCTGAGGCTGACTGCAAAGAGGCTTGCAACCTGTTTGTGGTTTGTCTCTGCAGGCTTGCCAAAGCAAACTCTCCAGAGGGTATAAGAGACCCCCCAAGTTCTGTCTCTCTTCAGAGTTGTCAATTAGCACGGTGTTTTCTCCCTGGGTGGAGTAGGCATGGGAGCTGGCATTTAGTGTGGTGCCTTCTCCCAGGGATATGGTTCTCAGAGTCCCCAGGGTACAGACCCTGTATGGTAGTTGGTGCTGGACTCTGAGTGGTGGCCAATGTTGGACCCTATCCCTACTCCTGATTAAAGACTTGGGTTTTTCTGACTACTTTGGTACTTCCGTGTTATTTCCAAGTTAACATCCCTTATCTTGACATTAACCAAGCCTCCATACCATTCACTGGACAGCTGCAAACCAACTTGTCACATTGGTATCTTCTCCCTCTATTATAGAATGTAAGCTTCTTGAAGGCAAGGACTATCTTGCCTACCTATAGTTGTATCTCTAGCATTTAGCACAGTGCCTGGCACATAGCAAGTGCTTAATCACTACTTTTTCTTCATTTATCCATTTGTGTATTTAATATGGAGCTTAGAGTCCTGTGACTTCTATTTGGATTCAGCAAGTTCTTTATAAATAAATAGTGTTGGCACACTTGTTTTTGTTTGCTATACTCCTGCTAATACAACCTAGCATCTTGTTAGCCATTTTTTTATGACTGCTGTGCAATAGGTTGACGATATAAATCACTTTTACCTTTGGGCATACTAGAATCTCTTAGCTTTATGCCTCTCTCTTACAGTAAATCATTTTAAAAATATCTCTAGTTTAGAATGAATCAATCGGATTAACATGCTATATAACAGAGTATTGTATAATGGATATGACTTGATCTCTGCTGTTGTGTACACAAAAAAGAAACTATCACCACCAGGAGCTATTTCTCTTCTGTCTCAAGTGGATTAAAACCAAAAATGCTTCAAGTACCATAAACACAGTGCTTGTGGAATAGCAAATAGTTTCCCTGGCAGCTGAGGGGGAGTTTTAAAGACTAGATTGTCTAAAAGTATACTTCTCCATGAAGTTTACCAGGATAGATGGGTGTTGCTTGTAAATAATCATACAACAAACAACTTGAAAATGCCTTTGGGCTTGGGAAGTCAAGAACACAAGACATAAGTGAAAGAGCACTGATTTTAGGGTCTAGAGGATGGGAACTCAAATCCCAGCTCTGCTATTTATCAGCTTTCTAATTAGCTTCCTCATTTAGAAAATCAGGGAAGAAAGAAGAGAGAGCAATGCTAATGAAGAGCAAATTGAAAATCTGCAAAAACTACAAATTAGAACTTGGTTTATTGTTTTCTTTAATATTTAGGAATAAGAAAATGATGGAGAAAATGTTAATGGTGTAGATTAAACTTGAAAATGTGTCATGCTTTCTTTTCTAAAACTGGAGAGCCAGTTGTTAAATATTTACCAGTATATCTCCAATTCCATCTTAAAATCATATCTTATGAAATAGAAAATTTTCACATTGGGGCCTCTGGCTGGGTTGCTCTTCAATCATATAGTCAATGAGTATTTATTAAAATCCAGTCACTTCACATGTAAAACCCAGTGGAATTGCATGTTGGCTATAGGAAGGAGTGTGGGAGGGGAGGGAAAGAGCATGATTCTTGTAACCAAGGAATAATGTCCTAAATTGACTAATTAAATATAATTTTCAAAAAAAAAGAAAGAAAAGAACCCCTTGAAAATTAAAAAAAAAATCCAGTCACTGCTAAATGCTGAGGATTTTTTTTTAAGTGGGGAAAAAATCTCCTGCCCTCAAAGAACTCACATTCTCAAGTGGGAGAAATAACATGTAACTAAAAGGGTTCTTAGAAGATATATACTGGATAAATGGGGGGTGATCTCAAAGGAGAAGACATTTGTAGTTTGGGAATTGGGGTAGGGGAGGGGAGAGCTGGGAAATTCCTCCTACAGAAGATGGAATTTGAATTGTCTTTAAGGAAAGCAAAGAAACTAAGAGGCAAAAGAGTAGTCAGTAAGCTCCTTGGGATCAGGGACTATCTTTTTTTGTCTTTATGTCCCCATAACTTAGCACAGTGCCTAGAATAGAGTAAGTGCCTACTTGTGGTATGTTCTTCATTTCTCAAAGAGGACCAATGACATCAGGAAAGTGAAATCTTGACTTGCTAGTGAATTGGATTTAAGTGAAGAAGAATTGCCCAAAATTGTCAGCCTCACTTTCTCTTCCAGAGTTATGAGTTCAGTGGTAAACAACAGTCAGGATGACTGGTGATGGATTGGGATGCAGTGGATGATCTTGGCATCTTGAATGTCTGACCAAACTCTAGGCATTTCATGGTGTCTGGTTCTGCCACCTTCATGGCCATTTGAACAAATTGTTCTCATTTGCCCATTCCAACCAGGGGAAGTGTTCATGTGCTTGGGGTAAACATACCCCTAAGTCAGTGATGGTGAACTCTTTAGAGACCAAGTGCCCAAACTGCAACCCTCATGCCACATATGAGCCTCCCAGACAGGAGAGGGAGGAAGTGCTCCCATTAGGCTGCTGGGCGGAAGGGCAGGTTAACTGAAAAATGTCCTCGGGGACACTTGGAGAGTGGGAAGGGAACAGCTACTCCAACACTCATGCCATAGGTTCCCCAACATGGCCCTAAGTCATTGAGAAGTTTGAAGTTGTTGCTTATCTTTAACCCAGTTTAGCCCTGTCTACCAGGGTGGTTTTCCTGGAATGCTACAGCTTCTAGGAGCCACAGGTAAGAGTCAGGTGAAAAGTAGACACCAAAAATGGATGAGCAGCCCATAAAAGTGTTCAGTGACTGCAACAACCTCCAGGAAGTGATGCAGAGTGAGAGGAGCAGAACCAGGAGAACATTGTATACAGAGACTGATACGCTGTGGTACAATCGAATGTAATGGACTTCTCCATTAGTGGCAATGCAGTGTTCCTGAACAATCTGCAGGGATCTAAAAAATACTACCCACAAGCAGAGGATAAACTGTGAGAGTAAAAACACCAAAGAAAAGCAATTGCTTGACTACAGGGGTGGAAGGGACAGGAATGAGGAGAGACTCTAAATGAACACTCTAGTGCAAATACCAACAACACGGAAATGGGTTCGAGTCAAGAACACACGTGATACCCAGTGGAATCACGCGTCGGCTATGGGGGGGGGGAGGAAAAGAAAATTATCTTTGTCTCTAATGAATAATGCTTGGAAATGATCAAATAAAATATTATTTAAAAATAAAAAAAGTGTTCAGTGAGCCCTTACACCAGAGATATTAGTCCTTCCAGAACACCTTATGCTCCCCAAATGCTGACAAATGCTTGTTAACTGACTGGGGTGTGATGAGAAAGTATTCTAGCCTTGTAGAATATTGTGGGGGGTGTCCTGTAGATTCCCTCCATCTCCAGGCTCATCCCACTGATATCCTTCAGATAATCTTTGAGATAACTAACAATAAAAGAGACAATGTGATACGGTAGAAAGAGAAATAGCTCTGGAGTCCAATGACTAGTTCAGATCCCATCTCTGCCACTTATTGCCTTTGTGACCCTGGAACAAGTCACTTCAGCTCTCAAAGCCTCAGTTTCCTCTTCTGTAAATTATGGGAATTGGACTAGATGGCCTTAACAAGCCCTTCTAACACCAGATCTATGACATACTGAAGAATACAGTGGGATACCCTCAGCCTCTCTCCCAAACAAATGAGAGGCATTTCCAGATAGGAGACTTTCCCACAAAATGAGTTCATTTTCTCAGCTCTTGTTACCACTGAATCTACTTGTTAGCATCTTCAAGAAGTACAAAATCCTCCTAGTCAAATTTTGGACCAAGTGAATCTGGCTTCGGAAGGTTGTATTAAGAAGGAGGAAGAAAGCTTTATTCCAGTGATTCAAGTTGAATGGTACACCCCATTCTCTCTCTGATTTTCTCTGTAGTCTTCGGATGGTTTCTGTTGGAGATGCTAGCCCTTTTACAATAGAGGGTGTCGGAGATCAAATAAGATTTCCCTGCAGATTCAATTAGTTGTGAAGTGAGGGTGGAATTTGACAGCCAAGCTCTAATAGCTGCAATGAGGCAGTATTCTCGGGGATTGCCCAGGATAGATTTATTCTGCACTTGCCCCTCCACCCCCCCAATCATCAGCACATAATTAGGCCATAAATACGCTTTCTAAAATGTTTCCCTCCAGAAAAGTGAACTCTTGCTAATTGTTCACTGAGCTTGCCTTCTTCCCAAAGAAGTTGGCTTTTAACCCGAAAGACGTTCTTGTTCTTTATTAAATCTTGAAATGGGATTATTCCATTTTCCCTTTGAGCGTGACCTGTATTGTCATGAGCCATGTTGCCGACACTCAATGCTTGCTCCGGCCATTTTCACAGAGTCAAATAATGTTGCTGCAGCACCCGCCCTCTATGGATTGTCTCCAATTTCTATTGCACATAATATGTTTGTACAGGATTGTTTGACTATTGTCTCCCCCTACCCCACCCCAGAAGTTGACAGCAGAGACTTATCTTTTGCCTTTCTTTGTACGCCTATGTTTGGGCAGTAGGTGTTTAATATATGTTTATTGACTGACTGACTGACTGAAAATTGGGTTTCAAATGAAAGAACTTGTGTCATTGTTCTTGGAGGGGTAGTTGTGATTTTTTTTTGTTAGAAAAACTACTGGAAATTTAGAAAGACAAAATTGGTCCATGCTGTGGGACAGTGACCATTCGGCTGAGCCAAAAAGACTGCTTTTATAGAAACAATTACAATAGCTTAATATGACCCAAAAGTTCAGTGTTTGTTCTTGTTTTTATTGTATCTGTAATTTCATTGGTCTAGGGAATTTAGGATGAGGGGGCTCCTTTTATCAATAGTCAGTCAATAAACGTTTATTTGAGTGCCTACTATGAGCCAAGTACTGTGCTAGCAACATCTTCTCACTCTAGTCTTATAGATTTCCTTGTGACACTGAAAAGTGAAATGACTTGTCCAGAGTCAGATGTAGAGCTTGAATTCACGTTTTTCTGCCACCAATTCTGGGTCTCTATCATTTATCACCCCAAGCTGACTCCCTATTCCTATCTTAAGAAGATGCTTAGTCAGACGCTTCCTAGCTGGGTGACCCTGGGCAAGTCACTTAACCCTCATTACCTAGCCCTTACCACTCTTCTGCCTTGGAACCAATACACAGTATTGATTCCAAGATGGAAGGTGAGGGTTTAAAAAAAAGAATGTAAAAGTAGAAATAAGTTCTTCTTAAAAATTATTATAGGGGGCAGCTGGGTAGCTCAGTGGATTGAAAGCCAGGACCAGAGGTGGGAGGTCCTGGGTTCAAATCTGTTCACAGACACTTCCTAGATGTGTAACCCTGGACAAGTCACTTAACCCCCATTGCCTAACCCTTACCACTCTTCTACCTTGGAACCAATACACAGTATTGATTACAAGAAGGAAGGTAAGGGGTAAAAAAATTTAAATAAAAAAAAAAGAGAAGATGCTCAGGGGAAGCTAAGTGGGACTGTAGCACCAGGTCTGGAATCAAGCGGATCTGGGTTCAAATCTAGACTCAGACATGTTTTAACTATGTGACCCTGAAGAAGTCACTTAATCCCATTTGTCTAGTCCTTGCTCTTCTGTCTTATAGCTGTTACTAAGATAAAAAGTAAGGGTTTTAATTTTTTTAAAGATGATTACCATGTGAAGTTACTTTATTGTCTCTACAGACTCACCTATCTTCTCTAGCCTAATCAGAGAAAATAGGAATTGGAACATCATATTGATGCTTAGATAAAAATTCGACTAAATCTGAGACCTGATTCAGTTTAGTCATTTGCCAACAGATCCTAGGAATGATCATAAAAGTTACCTAGCCCAGTGCATTTCCCTTTCCAGTGCTGTGCATGGCAAGGCCCCCTTATCCTTCTTGTGAAGAACAAATTAGGCGATATAGATATAATTATAAAGCACTATTAAAAAAATCTGTGCCTATTCTTCCCATCATTCCTCTCACCTCATCTGATTTGTTGGTTAAAGGAAAAAAGGAAATATGAAGAAATGCAGGAAAAACTTTCCACGTTATCACGAGATACTATCTTTAACTCTACTGATGGGAAGTGATGTGAGAAGGGAACACACATTTATTAAGCACCTTCTATGTGCTAGGAACTGGACTACAGACTTCAAATATATTGTCTCATTGGATCCTCACAGCCACCCTGAGAGGATAGATGTTCTTAACTATTCCCATTTTTCAGATGAGGAAACTGAGGCAAACAGAGGTTAAGTGACTTGCCCAAGGTCATACAGCTAGTGTTTGAAGCTAGATTTGAATCTTGACACATTCTCCACTGTGTCACCTCCCTGCCTGCACCAGAAGATTATGGTCTGAGCACAACAAACTGTGAGAACTCCTCACCTCCTTGGATCTGTCCTCTAATCCAGCTCAATTTAATAAACATTAAGTGACTACCCTTTGTAGGTGATGCTGGGCAAGATCCTAAAGAGACCAAGGCACAAATGAGATCTTGCCTGCCCTCTAATAGCTTACATTCTCCTTTTGGTCCTCCATGATTCCTTGAAGCCTTCAGAAACTTTATTGTTGATCATATTCTTATATGTTGTTGTTGTTCAGTCATTTCAGTTGTGTCTGACTCTTTGTGACTCAATTTGGGGTTTTCTTGGTTTGCCATTTCCTTTCTCCAGCTCATTTTACAGATGAGGAACAGAGGCAAACAGGATGAAATGACTTACTCAGAGTCATACACCTAGTAAGTATCTGTGGTCAAATTTGAACCCAGGTCTTCCTGACTGCAGACCTGTCACTCTATCTATTGCACCACCTAGCTGTTCTTATGTTATATAGACCCGCATTCTCTTTCTAGTCACAACCATGCTAAATTTCCTCTCATTCTTTTCTACCATTTTGTGGTGACCTTTTATATTCAGGTTAACTATCCTTTTTGAGCTCATTTTATTATATGTTTCCATCAAACTAACATTCAGTTTTCCCAGAAGTCTGTGTCATATAGGAAGCTCTTCCCAAGTATTTTATCTTCTAAAGCTTATCGAACACTATCATTAACTTTGATGGTTTCTGATCCTTCTACATCTGGTTTGTCTCACTGATTTACTTTCCTATCACAGTATTAGTCCATCCTAATGTTTAATTAATTTAATTTGTAATTAATTTCTTGTAAACAATATTTATAATGTTTGCAACCTGGTAATATGCTGTTCCATTCATTCTTGCATGGTTTTCCTCACTTGCCTTGAGATTCGATACCTTTTGTTTCTCTGAAGGACCTTTATTGTTGCTTTGTAGTTGAATAAAGTAACATCTTAGTTTGATTTGGGATAGCTTGTTCTTTATATTCTCTTGCATGGATTAGCCAAGGCAGCTTTGTGGTGTTTTACGTGGAGTCCCCGAGATCTGAGCTTAAATCCAGATTCAGACACTTATTAGTTGACCCTGCGTGAGTCACTTAACCACTTTCTGCCTCAGTTTCCTCCAATATAAAATAGGGATAATAATAGCACCTACCTTGCAGGATTGACATGAGGATCAAATGAGATATTTGTAAAGTGCTTGGCAGAATACCTGGCACATAGTAGGCACTTATTAAATGCTTATTTCCCTTCCTTTCCCCTCTTTCCCTTTTATCCACTTCTTTCCACACCACCATGGTTTAGGTCATCATCACTCTTGTCTCAGTTGTTGCAGTACTACCCTAATTAGGTTCCCTGTATCAAGTCACTCCTTTTTCCAATCCATCCTATGTGTCACTACCAATGTGCTATTCTTTTTTTTAAACCCTTGCCTTCTGGCTTAGTATCAATTTTAAGAAAAGAAAAACAGTAAGGGCAAGACACTAGGCAAGACACTAATTGACTTGCCCAGGGTCACACATCCAGGATGTATCTGGGACTAGATTTGAACCCAGGACCTCCCATATCCAGACCTGGTGCTCTTTTTTACATGCTACCTGCGTGCCAATGTAATATTCTAAAACGTATGCCTGACCATGTCACTCCTCTCCTCAAGAAACTGTAGTGGCCCCCATTGCCTCTTGGATCAAATAAAACATTCCTGGATGCAACCTACCTTTCCAGGTTTACCATGTATCACTCCCTATCAGGCCCTCTACAGTACAACCAAATTTACCTTCTTGCCACTCCTCATTCATTCCATTCTATTTTCCGTCTTTTTTGCCTTTAAATAGGCCATTCTCCATGCCTGGAATGGATTCCTTGCTTAACTCTTCCTCATAGAATCCTTCCTTCTATCCTTGACTTCAATGCCACCCCTACATGAGGCTTTTTCTTGATACCACCCTCCCATAACTACTATTTCCATGCTCCATTTTCTTTTATTTATGTTGTAGAAACGTATATATTTACATATTTTTCCATAGAAGAATATAAACTCTCTGAGGGCAGGCTCTGTTCTATTATTGTTTTTGCAGTCTCGCATATAACAAAGTGTCTAGAATATACTAGTCACTTAAAAGGCTAGTTAACTGGCAAATTAATCATAAAGAAATCTAGAATCATTTCATAGATAGTTAAAATAGCACATAAACTTTTTTTTTAACCTTTACATTCTGTGAGAGACAGAAGAATAGTAATTGGTGTTAAGTGACTTGCCCAGGGTCACATAGCTAGGAAGTGTACATTCACTTTTTAAAATTCCTTTGTGTGGTTGCTTTTTGAAAATTTAAATTAATTTATAATCTCTTTCCTCCTCTTTTGGTCCCCAGCTAAACAATACTCCTCACAAAGAATGCTCATATTTGAGCAAAACAAATTCCCACGTTGGCCATGTCCAAAAATGCATGTCTCGTTCTGGATTTTAAGTCCACCATTTCTTTGGCAAAAGATGGATGATATGTTTCATTTTTAGACCTCTGGACTAGTAGTGTATGGTTATATAAATCTCTGGATTTCTCAAGTCATTTATAGTAGGGTCTCCCCCCATAAAGTTGCCATCATATAACTGTTCTGGTTCTGCTTATTTCACTTTGTGTCAATTCAGAGAACTCTTCCCAGTTTTTGCCATTTCCACCATTTCTTACAGCATAATAATACCCCATTGCATTTACATACATAAACAGAAACTACTCTAAATATTTTTGCACATATGAGTCCTTTCCCTCATTTTTTGACCTCTCTGGGTTATAGGCTTATAGTAGTAGTCTCTTGGTAACCGAGGATGACGATTGTGTGCTTTCATCTGTGATGTAGATGAGTGTGCACAGAAAACACTTGTGCATGAAGGAGATTTAAGTGGAAAAGCCGATGCACAGAGACAGTCCCACTCTCTCGCTGTTGGAAGCCTGGGTGCAGCGGCACGAAAGCTCGTTACACCTGGAGACTTCCTCAGCTGCATTGGATGGCCGTGGTGTCCTTTGTGCTCCAACACGCCCTGAGCACTCCACAGTGCTTTGCTGCGTCGCCCTCTCAGCCGTTGAATCTTCTTGTTGGTTTCTTCCGCCTGTTCCGCCGAAGCATTCTTCACATGCTGGGTGAGCAAAGCCCTGGTTCACCAGGGGTCGATGACCTGATGGCTACCCTCACAAGGTTTAGCCAGCCTGTCAAAGCCGTTGCCCAGGGTGTGGCTGCTGCCGCATGCTAGCAGCTACTGGGAGCCACAAGTGAGATCTGGGTGTCAGGTGGGGGTCAGAGGCTGGAGAGCTGCCCTAGGAGGGCACGACAAGCCCTCCATTCCAGAGATACTCCTCTCTGAGCACCCCATACACCCCTTAGGCTTAGTAATGGTATAACAGGGTCAAAGGGTAGGTGCACATTAGTAATGGATGTGTGGAGGGGAATAATTGCAATTTTTTCCAGACTGGACTAAATCACAAATCTACCAAGAATGCACAAATGTACCCTTCCAACTTTTGTAATTTTCCTCTATGGTCAACTTTGCCAATTCAGCGGGTGTGAGGAGAAGCCTCAAAGTCACTTTAATTTTCATTTCTTGAAATATTGATGATTGGGAGCATTTTTTCATGTGATTATTGAAAGCATAGTTGCCTTCCTTTGAAAACAGCCTGTTCAACGATGATTTCAGAAATATCTGAAAAGACTGACATGAACTGATGCAGAGTGAAATAAGCAGAACCAGTAAAACATTGTATACAGTAACAGCAATATGGTGGAGTGATCATCTGTGATAGACTTAGCCATTCTCAGCAATACAATGATCCAGAACAATTCTGAGGAACTTATAACAAAGAATTCTATCCACCTCCAGAGTAAGAACTGTTGGAGTCAGATGCAGACAAGTTTTCAATTGTTTATTTGGTTTTATGTTTTGGAGTTTGGGTTTTATAAAATTACTTTTTTTATAAATTTTTAATAAAATTTTATAAAATCACAAAAATGAACAGTGTGGAAATATGCTTTACATGATAATACATGTATAACCCAGATTGAATCACCTGCTAGCACTGGCACGGGGCAGGGAAGGGACAGAGGGAGATAGCTTAGGAATACTTAAATGGAAGTTTGTTATTACATGAAATTGGAACAAAAGACAGCCTGTTCATATCATTTGACCACTTATCTTTTGGAGAATGGCTTCATTTTATCTTATAAATTTTAACAAATCCTTATATATCCTGGCTGTGAAATCTTTATCAGAGAATCTTACTGCAAAATAATTTTCCCCCAGTTATTAATTTTCTTTCTAAATTTAATTGCATTAAATTTGTTTCATAAAAATCTGATCTATTTTACATAATCAAAATTGTCCATTTTGTTTTCTATGATGCTCTATTACTTATTTAATCATGAACTCTTCCCTTATCCATAGATATGAAAAGTAATTTCTTCCTTGCTCCTCCGATTTTTATCTGAGGTTATATTTTATGTCACATCCATTTGGAATTCATCTTGCTATATGGTATGAAGTGTGTTCACTTTTCAAACCTTTTCTAGAGAACAAAATGTCTTGACTTGATTTAAAGTTGGCATTAGGCCCTGCTGCTATTTTTCCTTTTGGCACCCTCTATTTTCCATCTACTTCTGTAGATAATTTAGGCCAAATCCCTCACTTTATTAGTGGGGGGAATGAGACCCACAATGGTTAAGTGACTTGCTCAAGGTTAGACTTACTAATTAAAAAAAACAAATAGCCAACATTCAAACCAAGGTTCTTTGGCTCGAATCTAGTGTTCTTTCCATTAGATAAAATGCTTAGTGCCAAAAATTTACTGATTTAGATACAATTCCTGTTCAGATCTAATTCTGGAAGAGGGGAATTGATGCACACTAATCCACGCTACTGTATGAGGTGGTAAGGAATTAATATCATTTTAATGGATCTTCCAAAAACTTTCAGACTGACTCTGCCGAAAAAGGAGATGATATCAAGAGACTGAAATATTATGGCAATCTTGTGGATAGATCGACTCTCAAATCACACTCTACCTGGAGTGTCAATGTTACATTGTGATGCCGCTAGGAAATTCAAGAAATCTCAATCTCAATGAAAGATAATTTCAAGATTCAACAACGTTGGGTTTTGATCACGCTCAATATTTTTGTCCTTATAGAAAAGAGTGGAAAGGTAGTATGCCATAATGGTGCTGGATCTGGAGATGGGAAGAGTTGGGTTCCTGTCCTCTCAAAGATCTTTGCTAGCTATGTGACCATGAGCAAGTCACTTAATCTTTTTACGCCTCATTGCCATCATTTGAAAAATGAGAAAGTTGCATTAGATGATGTCTGAAGTTTCTTCCAGGTCTGAATCTATGATCTTAAAAGTATTTCTTTAGATAAAAATACAGAAAATCTGGATATAATGACTCCACCTTGGTTTATAGAAGCATTGATATCAGCTAGACTTCAATCTAAAAATTTCAGATGAACTTTTTTGCTTGATGCCATCACTAATATCATCTTGATTATTGTTTTTCTCTACAGTGACTTTAAAAATATATCATTGAATTTTTTTGGTTAACTTCAGAAAGTATGCTTAAGTGCAGACCATGGTGATCCTTTCTTGCTAGAAACATTAAAAAAATTTTTTTTAAACCCTTACCTTCCATCTTGGTATTGGTTCCAAGGCAGAAGAGTGGTAAGGGCTAGGCAATGGGGGTCAAGTGACTTGCCCAGGGTCACACAGCTGGGAAGTGTCTGAGGCCGGATTTGAACTTAGGACCTCCTATCTCTAGGCCTAGCTCTCAATCCACTGAGCTACCCAGCTGCCCCCTACTAGAAACATTTTAAATAGAATTCTAATAGTAGTAAATTCTAGAGAATTTCAGCTTTTATTTTTTAAAACCCTTACCTTCTGGCTTAGAATCAGTACTGTGTATTGGTTCCAAGGCTGAAGAGCTGTATGAATTAATGCAATGAGATTAAGTGACTTGCCCAGGGTCACACAGCTAGGAAGTATCTGAGACCAGATTTGACCCCAGGACCTCCCATCTCTAGGCCTGGCTCTCCATCCACTGAGCCACCCAACTGCCCCCAGAGATTCAGCTTTTATTTTTTTTTTAGATGATCATTAGTGAAAAGGCAAAGTTATTGAATGTGCTAAACAAATTTTAAAATATATTCTAATCAAGTCCAATCAAGAACACAGCAACACAATAGTAACTAATGATCATTGTTCTAAGTCACCATTGAACTTTCATGTAGAAATCTTCATTGAAAACATTTACACTGTTCTCATCATCAATATTTCTTTTGCAGCGTTAACCTGTCTATCCACATAAACCCATTTAACAAATTCCTCGTGATATCTACCCTGAAATTGACTGACAAATTAACTTACCAAAATGGTACATATTTATTAAAATAGAGAGATGCGTAAGTTTCCACAGATGAAATATCTTTTGTCAACAAAGAAACTGCCCATCGGTTTTGGAAACCGATCGAAATAAGACATGTCACATTTCACTAGCATAAGACATGCAAGTAGGGCATTAGTCCAAAGCTTTTGTACTGAGCATTTCAAAGTTTGGACCCAGTGGGTGGGGCAAAAATAAATCAGGCCCTCCTATGGAGAAAATGTATTTGGGATTCAAGCATCTAGAATCTGACCCTATCTTCTGCTCCCTGGAATTGTCAGCGGCTTCAGGGGTCGTCTGATATATACCTCCTTTTCTCACTTCTAAGAATTTTTAGCTTAGAGTGTGTTTGAAAACACTTCAGAAAAAGGGTGGAAAACATAGAGTGCCTTCTTTGAAATACACTCCTTTGTTAAATTTCTTTCCCAAGAGGAAAGCTGCTATCCAGCACCTGGGGGCAACAGATGACTTTATCCCACATTCTCAGAAATGACCTAATGAACTCCCAGAGGGTTACAATAGAAGGTTTGTCATCATTTCCCATCATCCATTTATAACTAAGCTATAAACTGAAACAAAACAATCAATAGCCCATTTAATCCTTAATTGGTCCTTCTTTAGAAATGAGATGATATGGGGAACTTTCCCCATGTCTGAATTTAAAAGATTTCTATGCATTTTTCAAGTGTTTGGGTTTATTGGGTTTGTTTTGTTTTGTTTTGTTTTTTAAGCGTGTGCTTAGAAAAATATATTTGGACCTTCTCAGTGTGCCAGCCATGGCATTGGCATCACCCCCAACAAATGAACGGTAGTCATTAAAAAGAAACCTTTCAAAAAATTAGTTTGCTCCAATTTGAAAGCTCACACAATGCTTTAGCACCATGGAAACAGAATGGACTAGCAAGAGGAAGTCGGCTGATGTTTGAGTCAGCTGCAGACAGACTACGTGGTGAAAGTAAGGATCTGTTTCTTTGTTTACACACATAAAGGAGCCAGAATAATGCATCTTGGCAGCCAAACAGTTATTTTACTTTTGAAAAATGGCAAAAGCCTTTCTGATCGTTTTTAATTTTATTTTATGGAACCAAGCTTTCCATTTGCAAGGGATCAAATGTAGGAGAAACAGAAGTAGCAATGTTCCCAAACTTGCCATCAATCAGAGGCTGCAGGAAGCCATCTGGTCCAGGCTCTTGCCTTCAGTAAGGCAAGCCGTGCAAACCAGATGGTTGGCTATCTATTCTTTAAAGACCCCTAAAGCTGAGGATTCCACAATTTCACTTAGTACCTATTTTAGTCAACCTTCTGGTCAAAACATTCTCTACTTGATAACCAACAAAAATCACATATTTCAGTTTTAAATTTGTTTCCTCCCGCTGGGTCCTCTTTGAATATAACAACGAGAAAGGCATATTTACACATCATTTTCTAGATTTTTGTTTTTAGTTGCATATCTGTTTCATTGATCTGTCCTTTCTCTCTTGTTGATGAAAGCTTTTAGAGATATAAACTTTCCCCCTAAGGACTGCTTTGTCTGCATAGGGAACATTGTGCTATGTTTGTCATCTCCTTGTCATTTTCTTTGATGATATTATCTATTGCTTCTTGTGATTTATTCTTTGGCTCATCAATTCTTTAGGATTAAGCTATTTAATTAATTTATAATTCTTTCTTCAATTGTCTTCTACTTAATATATTTTAATGTATTATATTTATTAATATTTATAATTTTATAATTTTTATAAATATTTTATTTATAAATTTTATTTTATAAATATTTTTATTAATATTTATAATTTATAATTTTATAATATTTAATGTATTTTGGTCATAGATAATAATAAAAGTAACATATAGCTCATCAAGGTTTATAAAGTATTATCTCATTTTATCTTTACAACAGCTTTAGGAGATTACTAGATCCATTTTATAGATGAGAAAATTAAGGCTGACAGACGCTAATTAACTCAGTCAGGATTACACAGCTACTATACATCTTAGGCCAGATTAACTCAAATCTGCATCCCAGTGTTTTATCCACTGTGCAACCAAATTGCCTATAAAGCCTGTGTTCAATATATTTGCTTTTTTTGCATGTTTATGAGATTTTTATGTCTTAATACGTGGTCAATTTTAAAGGTGTTATTTTTGCTAATAAATAATGTAGAGTCCTGTATAGAATATCTTAATATCTAACTTTTCTAAAACTCTATTCAAGACCTTAATTTTCTGTGTTTTTGTTGTTGTTGTTATTTTTGTTAGATTTGTCTAGCTCAGGAAAGAGTACATTGAAGTCTTTAACTAATTTTTACTGTCTACTTTGTCCTGTAACTCATTCTTTTCTTTTTTAAAAAATTTGATACTATGCCATTTGATATATATATATATATATGTATTGAGAATTGTTATTAGTTCATTATTGAAAGTGCCTTCATGAATAACATAGTTTTCTTTTCTTTCTTTAATCAAGTTTATCTCTATTGGTTGCTTTTTTATAACTGGTGCAATGGATCACTTGAGGGGTTAAAAAGTCCTTTTACTTGAAAAAAATATTCCAATACCTCCAGGTAAAAAACAATTCATGAGGCAATTAATTTTTTTTCTAGAAAACAAAAAAATAAATAAAAGTTGAAGTAAAAAAGTTAAAAACAAGCACAAGGAGGTTCCCTGAGATTTCAGAAACTATCTACCAATGTTATAGAAACTCCGTTTATGCTTCTCTTGCCTAAATAGCCCTACAATTGAATGTCAGATCAATATGCCTGAAGCAAAATTAATCCAAACTGCTCCTGGTCTGCACCACAACTTCCTTGCTCAAAATAGTCCCAATATCCAGCTGGGATAAGAACATAGAGGACTAGTTTATTCCTCCCCAGTTCACTATTACCTCTCATCTCCTCATCACAGCCCTACTCTCTGATCATCTCTAATCTAGAAACAAGGAGTTCATCATTGAATCTTCATTCTAAGAGGTTAGCTTTTGCTATAACTTTCCAGGACTCAGAGTTCCACATATTTCTTAATGACCTCTTTGTCACTCTTCTTAAAAGATATCATCTTCCCTTCTTTAATTGCTTCTCTTTACTTTCTGTCACCCTTTTATGGGTTGTCTTCATTCACTAGAATGTAAGATTCTTTTGAGCAGGCACTATCTTATTTGCCTAAATATTCCTAGCACATAGGACAGCGCCTACTACTTAGCAAAGTGCTTTTATTTATAAAGGCTCTATGTATTTATAATTTTGTATTGCCTTATCGAAGATCATGCTTCTAACTCTACTTTTCTGAGTTCAGATGAAATAGAATAGATTTTGTTCCAGTCACTTATTGAAACGCCATCAAACTTTATATTTCAAGTCTTTTTTTTAATAAACAACATATTGTTGGATTCGGTTTTCAACAAATGTAGTTATTCTTTTGTTTTAGAAGGAAGTTCATTCCATTCTCATCCACAAATATGATTGTTAATTGTGTATTTCTCTCCATCCTAATTTACAAGGAGAGGATGACTAGAGAGGAGTATGCTCACTTGGTGCTATCTTCTTTTGCTCCCACCACACTTTTTTCAGCTCAGCCAAACCCCAATTTCATGTTCTTGTGCTTTCTTATTTTTTTAAATACTTCTTTATAATCCACTCTGTGAGACTGGCGTTTGTTTTGCTTATGATTAACATTTCCCTGAAGCTATCCTCCATTTTATACCTATTTCCACTGTTCAATACCAAACTTTGTATGTTCTATAATCCATTGATTCCAATGAAGGTCAGGTTCCAATGATACCCACTCTTCTATCCCTTCCTCTTAGTTTGTATAATCTTCTAGTTACATTTTTCAATTATGTGAGATAAGTCCCTTTTCTTGCAACCCCTTTCAATCCTGATGTTTTCCTTTTCTCCCTCTTTTCTTTTTTGTTTTAAGATAACTAAAATATAACATAACTGGCTCCAAGGCCTTTGTCTATTTAACTTTCTCTATTGTTTTTAATGATATTAGGAGTTCTAAGAGGCTTTTCTCCTTATTAGACTATAACTACTTTATTGTATAAGCAGGCTTCTGAATTATTTACATGTACTTATCATTTGATGTTTCTTTTAATTCCTGAACTAACATTTCAAAATTTCTATTCAATTCTGGTATTTTTATCAAGAATTCTTGGAAGCACTGTATTTCCTTAAAGAATCATTTTTTTAATCTTACACAATTATATTCAATTTTTCTGGTTAAATGTATTCTTGGTCATTGGACCATTATTTTTTTTTGCCTTTTGTAACAGTTAAAATTTAGGAGGAAACTGAGGCAGGTATAAATTAGTTTCTCTCTGCAAGGAGTATTATATTTTTAGAGTTTTTTTTTTAAGATTAAGAATTTAAGAATATACAAGTAAGAAAAGCACGTGCCTAGGCCAGAGAGAGGCCTAGACTATCTCACCTACATCATGAAAGACTTGTCTGCTTGCAAGCAGAAACAGGGAAGAAAAGAGACCCTGCCTATGGCGAAGACCCTTTAAATCATAATTTGCTCTGGGCCCAGGTGAGAATTCAGTGAGATTACAAAGCATTTTGGGGAAGTGGAGCAAGGACTTCTGGGGATTGAAGTAGTGGATTCAAGTCTCCATTTTTACACTTTGGAATATCATATTCTAAGTTCCCCTCTCCTTTGTGATGATAGTTGCCAAATCTTGTGTGATCTTGGCTATAGCTATTCAGTATTTGAACTCTTTTTTTTTTCCTGGCTTCTTTCAGTATTTTTTTCTTTCAACTGGAAACTCTGCATATTGGGCTGTTATTAGCTATGAACCTTAAAAAAGGAAACTCAGAGAACTGTGAATAGGGAGTTTCAGAGAGACTAGAGCTCAAGGTGATGAAGAATAATAGGTTTAGGAGGCTTAATATTCTATTCTGGGTCTCCTCTGTCTCTGAAACTTTTCCCTTAGTGAGCTCATTAGATCCTATGATTTCAAATATTAACTTTAATAGGTGACTTTCAGGTCCATAGATCCAACCGTAATCTCTCACCTGAACTCTGGCCCCATCTTACCATTGGTCTTCTGGACATCCCATTTGATCATCCTTTAAGTTTCTCATATTCAACATATCTAATTCAGAACCCATGGTTTTTTTTTTTCTTTTTCAAACCTACCCTTCTACTGGATTTCTCCATTTCTAGTGGGGACCTCATCATCTTTTCCTCACCTAGATTTACAACCTAGGAATCATCTTTGATTTTTTTCTTTTTCCCTCAATCCCTACATCCAGTCAATCGCCAAGTGTAATCAGTTCTACCTTCTGAATATCTCTTAATATCTACCTCCTTCTCCCCACATGCACACCCTCCACCCTGGTTTGGGACCTCATTACTTCTTGCTGGAACGATTTCAGTAAATTCCTAATTGGTATTTCTGCTGCCAGTCTCTCCCCTCTGCAATCACACTCTCATTAGCCATTTGTTCTAATAATTTATTAGCTTGATGTTTAAACTTCTCTTGCAACCTTTCAAATTCCTTGATGATGAAAGCCCACCTAATCCCCCATGGATGAAGACACTCTAAGAAAGACAGTAATGGGATAAGAATAAGAATAACAAAGCGAGAATTTATAGAGTGCTTTCAAATACTTTACCCAGGTTATCTTATCTGAGCCCACTGTATAGACTGTTTCTCCCCTTTTCCAGTTCTCAATTCTCTTTCTCACTGCTGCCCCTGTTCTTTCCCCTTATAACCCTAATCTCATTAGGGTTGAACACATTCTCCACTGAAACCTCTGGGGTCAGAGATCATGCTTCCTATTCTACAGCCTATCAGTCCCCACCTCCATTAGCATTGCCCTTTTCACCAGTGCTGTCACTAGATCATAAACTGCTTCCCTGGCTTCAAGTCATTATCTTTAAAAATCCAATGCCCATTTGCTTCTGCCTCTAATTGCTAAATATGCAAAGAAAATTTAGTTTCTTTACTTGGCAACACAGCTTGTCCAAACCATAATCCTATCCAGGCAATATCCAATCTTGTAATTTTTTGGTCCTTCCTATGGAGCTCCTTAAGTACTCATTGAACTAATCCTTCAATAATACACAGCTAAACTTATTGAGAGGGTTCCCCATATACTCCTAAAAGCATAGCCACTAAAGGATGCCTGTATGTGGTCAACCAATCACTTGAGCTTCCATTTCTTCCATTTCTTCCATACTGTAAGGAGGGAAGTTACAAAGTGCAAAGAAGCTGCAAAAAATTGATTGACAGCCTCAGAATTTTCTCCAGGAACTGGTTGAGTCAGAGTTCTAAGCTGTTGAAGGGATGGGTTTCCAACTGTCTGTCTGCAGCAGAAGGTCAGGCCTGAAGGATGTGGATCTGGACTCTCCCAGGACAGTCTCATTTTGTAAGCTGTCTGCCTTAGAATAAGATCAAAAGGATTGAGAATAAGATCAAAAGGATTGAGAATGTCCACCACATTCTGGTGGACAGAGTGATTTTGGAGGAGCCTTTCTCTCTCTTTCCTGGAACATCTGAGGACCCAACAACTGGATTCCTGTTACCTGACCCACCAAAGGCTCTGTGTGTGAGATTCTGGGTTCCCTGTTGGACTTATCCTTAGTAATCTTTAGTTGAGTTAGTTAGACAGGCTAAGCTAAGGAAATTAACTGTAGTGGGTTAAATATCTTGGGGCAAATAGTCAGATGCAAACCTTTCCCCTTTTCCTTCCCCATCATCCCTTTCTTTGATGAGAAACTCTTTATTTAAGTGTATTTTTCTCCTTGGTATAAACTTTTCCCCTTCTAAACCCCCCATAACAATATCAACCTTTCTTCTTCCCTCCCTGCTTGAACAATGAAATTAATCATAAAGTTTTTGTGTTCAATCTTTGTTAGCTATACCAAATATTATAGGACAAGATTAGCTCAAGTCACTTTAGTAATTCAGGCTGGGAAAAAAATGCAATGAAGTCCTGGAAGATCTATAATGTAACAACTTTATGGATAAAACTAAAATGTATAACTCCTGCTTAAATTCAAATGAAACCACTCCCTAGCTGTATGACCCTGGGCAAGTCACTTAACCCCCATCACTTCACCCTTACCACACTTCTGCCTTGGGAACTATATGCATATTGATTCTAAGACAGAAGGTAAGGGATTTTAAAAATTTCAAATGAAGCCGACTTTCCTTCCTTCTGTATTTTCCACTGGCAATCAGAAAAATAGACTTTAAAAAAAAGAAAAGAAAAATCATTCCCAAAGGGCAATGGGAATTCTGGGAAAACCTTTAGAACCCTGACCTCTAGTAGGCTGGGATTCCCCCAAGCATTCCAAGTCAACCAAGTGGTGAAGATGACCTAAACAAAATCAACATTATTTCTACCTTAAAGGAGCATAAATGTGAATCTTAAATTTTCTCAGACTCTACCTTGTAACACTATCTTAAGGTTATGGTTAAGGTTATTCCTCATTTAAACAATGGAGGTACTTGTTCAGGAATGTATTGGGAACTCTAACATTACTCCACCCATACTTAGGCATACTTTAGGGGAAGATAAAGTTGTAAACTCCTTACTGAACAATGAAAAAGTACTTAACTCATACTTACAGTGAGGCAAAAGCCCTTAAGCTAGGTCTGTTTTTAGATCTAATACAAAAGGGTGCTAAGTACCTATGAAGGTCAAATTAATCACTAAAAGGTCAGGCAACTTGCAAGGGGCAAGCTTAACAAAGAGGTGTGAAGTATTCAGAAGATATAATCTACCCAGAGAAGGTGAGAACTAAAAACTAAGAATGGGCAGTCCTAGGAAAAGCGTCTACTGTGATTGGTAGAAGTGAAAATTTAGGGGAAGTGACACAAGAGAAATTTCTCTTTAAAAGGAGCTGTCTGAACCAGTTCAAGGTGGTTCAATTTAGTTCAGCTTTGGTAGCTAAATTGGAGGTCAGGAGTCAGAGGAGGCTGCTGGGTCTCTGAACACTAGAATTTTGCTTGGAAAGATCTTTGGTGAGTGATTAAAGACTGACTTAGTTTCTCTCTTAAAGAGAAAGACCTAGGCCATTGGCCTAGGCCCTAGCCTTTTCCTACTATTTCCTCTTACTCTGTCTTTTTCCCTTTCCTTAATTCCTTCATTTGTATTAATTAAAATCCCAGCTTTTTAAAATTTTAATTAATTAAAAACCCAGCTGACTTGGGTATTTCATATTTGGGAATTTTTCCCATGGCGACCACTTATTTTTTATAAAATTCAGGACACTAAAATTATCTTTACAGTTTTGGCAATCCAAAGTCTGAAAACCATATTTTTGCAGTCACATAAAATAGACTGTTTTGGCCAAGAATATTAAGCAGAATCTTAACCTTCTCTGTACTCCTTTGAAAAAGTCTATGGATTCCTCAGAATAATTTTTTAGAATGATTCAAATAAAATGCATAGGCTTACAAAGAAAACCAATTAGATTTAAATATAATTACAAAAATATTTCTTAAAGGTGAATGGACTTCCAGATAAAGAATCCTTGATGTAGATGGGAGGGAGGAAGAGAGAAGGATTAATGTCAAATCAACCAGATATGTAGGACTCTGATTATGAAGGACTTTAAATGCCAACAGCAGACTTTTAATTTTAGCCTAGATGAAGTTGGAAATTCATTGATATTGTCAGGTCAATGGTGTGAGGCACATTCTCGTTTTGTTTTGTTTTCATGTGGAAGAAACTTGCCCCCAGTTAGTGTCCTGCTCAGTGATTTGGAGTGTGTTTAAGTTGAGTATTCTGTAACTAGTTCTAAGTCAAGTCAACAAACACCTACTATACACCAGGCAAGAACTGGGGCTATAGAGAAAGGCAAAACTAGTTCTTTACCTCAAGGAATTTACAATCTATTGGGAATGGGGGAAAGACAATGTGCAAATAACATCTACAGGAGAAACTGGAGGTAATCTTGTAGGAAAGGCACTAACGTTAAGGAGAACAGGGAAAGACTTCGTACAGAAGCCTTGGGATGGGATTTTAGCTGAGACTTGAAGAAGCCAGGAAGACCAGGTGGTAAAAAACACAGAATTTCAAGATGGAGTCTCTTGTTCAAGGACCAGCAAGAAGTCCAGTGGCATTGGATTGGTGTAGAGGAGAGTAAGGTATTTGAAGAAGAAAAAGGTAGGAAGAGCTGTTTATGAAGAGCTTTGAAAGTCAAACACATTTATATTTGATCCTGGAGGCAATAAGGAGCAACTGGAGGTATTATCCTCTTACCCATGTGATGACATGCTATACTGTATTGATTGACTGTGTGCCTAGAACGTGGGTGCTTTGGATGTGAGGCCTTGGTTCTACCCAAACTGGCCAACATTGAAAAAGTGAATTTCTGTGGACCTTCGGGATGGGAAAGACCTTGGGTCCTTCTCTCATGGGGACCTGACATGAAGCTGAGGATGAATTTCTATTGCTTTTGTTTCTGTTAGATGTATTTTTTCCTGATTTTAAGTAAAGTCCTTTTAAGTCTCAAAAGGCCAGAAGAGTGAGTCAGCAAGAGATTGGAGAGTAGAGTCCATGCTGGATTTTGCCACCAGTCAACCAAGCATCAATGATCTGAGGGACACAGCTCATTGGTAGCTGAGACAAAGTGAGATTGTATAGGGGAGATGATGCCCTCAGGTATTGGGAGAAATGTTTGTATTTCTATTCTTGCTGTGTCTTCTCAGTAATTATTACTTTGCCAAATGGTATTGATGGTAATGGGTTCAATGGAACCATGGTGTTAATTCCTGTTGGGAAGTAGCTGAGGGAACACATCAGAATGGAGGCTTCAGCTGATGACACTCATGAAAAAAAGCCCCTGATACTACAGAGGCACCCCTACAATTCTGAGGGGTCGATATATCTATCCTCAATTGAGAAGAGTCCATCCAAAGCTTTACTATTTCTGTACTAAACCAGGCCTGCCTCAATCCGGTCCGGTTTGTAGGGTCCAAGATGGAAATGAAATCAGATGTTCCTAGTTCACCTAACAGTCAAGGAAGAGAGATTGACTTAGCCATAGCAGGGAAAAAGGCATTCATTCATGGAAAGGGTACTTAATAAGCCTTTATTTAGCTGAGCATAGCTTGCCTGCCATGGTGTTGCCCAGGATTGTCTATGGTTAGAAGCTTCCACCCTATCCCTTTTACTACTCAAGTTACCAAGAAGCTATGCCAAGAACCTGATCCCCAGAGCTCTTAGCCAAACAAATATCTAGGACGGTTTCAGTACCTTCTAAAGAAAAGGACTAACCCTGGCAACATAGCAGAGGATCCTAGCAAAGAGTCTTTCTACCACAAGCAAATATTTCTGTTCAAAATCTGACATCCAGAAACTGAAAAAGAAATGCAAACAAATCTACAAGACTAATAGTCATTCTCCACTGGACAGACGATCACAAGGTATGAAGAGCTATTTCCCAAAGGGGGAAATAGAGGATTTTAATAATCATTTGAAAAATGTTAAAACTAATAAGCAGAGAAATGCAAATTAGAGTGTCTGAAATACTACTTCTAACTAGTAAGAAGTGTCAAAAACAACGAAAGTCCATGGTAGAGAGGCATTCATTTGTATTGTTTTTTGTAGCTATGAATTGTGGGGCTTTTGTGGGGCAGCATTCAGGCAGTATTGCAATAAGTTCCAAACCTAGCCCCCTTTTAATATCTGTATCTAAATAATGGCATTGGGGTTTGGGCTTCACCTTTGTGGTTTCATTAAGAAAAGGAAAGGAAAGGAAGCTCCTTCTACTCATGCAGGTTGACATATTCTGTAAAGTATTAGTCTTGGTTCATTACCTAGAGCACCAGGAGATTGTGACTAACCCACGGCCACATAATCAATCAGTAAACATTTATTAAGTGCCTACTATGTGCTGGGCACTGTGCTAAGTGTTGGGGACCCAAAAAGAGGCAAAAGACACTCCCTGCCCTCATAGCCTATATGTGTCAGAGATGTGACTTACATGTATGGGCTTCCTGGCTTCAGGGTCAGCTCTTAATGCATTATACTATGCTGCTTCTGGTACGAATGTTATTTAGGGGCAGCTAGGTTGCTCAATGGTTAGAGAGCCAGGTCTGGAGATAGGAGGTCCTGGGTACAAATATGACCTCAGATACTTCCTAGTTGTGTGACCCTGGGCAAGTCATAACCTCCAAACTGGTACTTAGTATTGATTTGAAGAAAGAAGGTGAAGGTTTAGGAGGAAAAATAAAGAATGTTATTTAAATGAAAAAATACATCTGTTAAAAAAAGATGTTCTTAACACTTTAAAAAAATAACAACAAAAATAACCTTTATGTCTAGTGATTTATTTATCGCACAATTTATTTTGTCATTCCCTCATGTAATGAACTGGGATTAAATTGTGAAGAAGGATAAATACGAAGAATACAGATTAATGTGGAAAGATTTACATGACATGATCTAGAGTAGAGAAAACAATAGAAATAAGATAAAAATTCACTAAAATGATATAACAATATGTAAAGATTAAAATTAATATTCAATGCTTTAAGTATTATTTTAATACTATTTATTAAAATCAACTTAGAGCAAAGAGGAATTTTAAAAAAATTCCAGCAAGCACCCAGAACGCTCCTTCCTTACCTCTTGTATCTGCCAGAGAGACTGCGTGGGTGGACACAGCAAATCCCCAAATCTCATCTACATAAGGAGACACACAAGCAGGAAAAGGAAAAGAGGATTGTGGGAAATGTAGTCTCTAGGGTTCAAGATTCTAAATCAATACAAATAACAACAACAATAGAGTTTTATGAAGGGGCAGATGGAAAAAGAGTACTCAGAGTCCCTGGAAAGTTCATTTTTAATTTGCTTATATTTGAGCAAATTGTTTTGAGGTTCACCTTTTTGGGCATTTTGTTACTCATAATATTTATTGGATGGTTGATATTTGTTGAGATTGATTTTAAGCTTATAATTTCATTTCATTTCTTTGTAAATTTAGAAAAACAGTAAAGATAGGAACCAGACCTGGGATTACATTGGTATGGAGAACTCCCTAGTGGTGAAAATGTTTGATTATACATATGAAATCATGCCAAATAGGTTTCTACATTTTGGCTATACTTCTTGCCACTCCGCCATCTTGGGTTGTTTACCCACTACCAGATTTACTCCTTAGAGTCTGCTAAGAACCAGCATTTGAGGGCAGTCCTTAATGCAGTTATATACTCATCTAAGAGTAATATAATCCATGTCTCTGATGTGGGACAGAACCATAAACCTTACTGAAAATCCATGAAGTGATGATCAACCAATAGTTGTTGAATACTTTCTAACCAATGTGAGCACTTTATTCTTTCCTGTCTCTTCTTATGCCATTCTCTCTCTAGCATGCTTTCCCAGCTACTCCTGTCTATTGAAATCCTACCCAAGATTCCAAGTTCTGCTAAAATTCCACTTCCTCTGTTAAGCCTTTTTCATCCCCTCTCCCTGAAGTAATAAAGATTGCAAGTTGTTATACCTAGAGTTGGACCTTTTGTCATCCATCCACTGTATCCCAGGCCATCACCAGTCATCCTGACTTCTTGCCCCTGGACTTCTATGACTCTGGAGGAGAGAATGAGACTGATGACTTTGTACATCTCTGCCTCACTGAAATCCATTCCTGAGCAAGTCAAGACATCACCCTTCTGAGGTCAGTGGTCCTCTTCAAAAATGTAGGAAATGGGTTCTGGACAATGATACATGTAAAATCCAGTGGAATTGCTCGTTGGCTACGGGAGGAGGGGAGGGAAAGAACATGAATCAGGGAACCATGGGAAAATATTCTAAATCATCTAAATAAAAAATTTTAAAAATAAATTAAATAACTAAAAATAAAATAAAAATAAAAATATAGGAAAAATCACCCTTAAATCTGTATATATCCTGTGTGTTCCTAATTATTTTAACGTTGATCTTCCCTTTTAGAATATGTAAGTCTCATGATGGCAAGGAACTGTTTCTGCCGTGCTTTATCCTCAGCCTGCCAGATGACTAGAATTTATTAAGCACGATCCCAAGTCTGGCAGGTAATAAGTGTTTATTGGCTGACCGATTGATGTGAGTGATTAAGGGCTTCAAATGAAACATGGCGATCAATGTGTTGTATCTTTGTCAAGCTGGTTGAGAGGTTATTTCTTCTATGTTTGTCTAATTTCAACTCTCAGACAGCCAGCATGTAAGTGCCTACTATGTGCCAGGCGAGCACAAAATATAAGTGGCAAACGATATTTGGATTCTCCCCCATCTCTTTCTCTGACTTTAAACATTTTCAAAATGGCATCGATTACTTTTTCAGGTGAGCAGGAATTGAGAAATTAACCATCATTCCCCCGGCCGGTAACAGATCAGACTGAAGGCTCGGTGTTTTTTCTCTCTTTACTTTAATCGCATAGGCTGTAGCTAACCATATTGCTTTGGCAACTGCCTTTTCGTAGTAGTTAGTAGGTTCCCACCTAGCAGGCTTCTTTTATGTGTTTCTAGTTAATAAATGCTTGGGGAAGAAAGGGAAAGGTGGCCTGAGGAGGGAGCAGAGAAGTGTGGCACAAGAATATGAAGTTTTCCCCTTCCCCTATCCCTGATGATACCTCTAGATAACCTCCCCCTTAAACAACAGTTTAAAGCAGAGCCGCAAATGGCAAATAGGACCCTATTATATGCCATTCCAAACGGAAAGGCTGGGGCAGGGGCGGAGGGGGACAGATTTGGGTATTAAAAAGGGATCCGGTATCTCATACATTCAAGTAACCCCCTTCCTGGTGAGGGAAGGGGTGAAAACTTTCTGAAGAGGGGGAGGGGAGGAAAGAAAGAAAATGCTTAAAAAGGAAAGCTGAGCCCTTTGGTGCTTCAGTGAAAGTGAGAAGTGGTTCCCCCCTGCCGGGGAAATTGATGAATAATCCTAGAATCTCAAGCTGAGCCTTAGGCTCCGAGCGGCTGGTATCCCATACTAACACTAATCAACCCGTATGAAACATCCATTTTAAACGCAAATGAGGGGGGCCTTTCAAACCAGACCCAAAGGGGGGGAGGGGATTAGAAAAGGGAGTTCAAAGCTCAAAATGGTTCTTTCTTTTTCTTCTTCTTCTCTCTCTTTTTCTCTAAAGGGGACAGAAATATAGTTGGTTATTATCTTAAGTTATTGCTACAAAGAATTTTGAAATTAAAAGATAAGCACGCCGAGGAAGCTCAGTAATTTTCATAAAAAAGGACTTAAAACAGATGTGCCCTCTTTAATCGGAGTGGGCTGGGGGGCGGGGGGAGGAGGATGCATTTTTAGCATAGCAGGAGAAAAAAATCATATGGTTTCACATTTGTCTCCTGAACATTTTGTGAGTGAGTGAGTGAGTGTGTGTGTGTGTGTGTGTGTGTGTGTTGTTAGAATGTGGCTTTATTAACTGTGGCACAACTGGTAACAGAGGTTGCTTTTATCTGCCCTGAATATGGGGCTGATGTGTGTGTTAGCAAGCTTCTTGCTCCCCAGAAAGTATCATTTCCTTGTTGCCTTTGAGTCCATTGGGAAGCAATGCCTTTATGCAACACAAATCAAGGTCAGGTCAGATCTACAAGTGAAGCCCCAATGTTTGCCCCTGTATCTGGCCTTAGCTTTTCTGTCCCTCCTTCCCATTGCCTTGAAACTTCTCATTCTCTCGAACTGGCTCTATTTTAGGGTGCAGAAATTAAATTCACTTTTCCATGAGTCATTTTTATTTTTGCTGCTTATCGTAACTTGAATCATTCCGCATTTGGGTAAATTAGCTCATCAGAATGACTACAATTTCGTTTGAGTTCTTTCTAATTCTGTCATCCTTCTTTTAAGTCATTTGGGAGATGGGATGTATTGCCTATATGGTTGTTGATAATGATGCTGGGGGAAACAAAAAAAAATCATTTAAGATTTTCTTTCTTTCTTTCTTTCTTTCTTTCTTTCTTTCTTTCTTTCTTTCTTTCTTTCTTTCTTTCTTTCTTTCTTTCTTTCTTTCTTTCTTTCTTTCTTTCTTTCTCTCTTTCTCTCTTTCTCTCTTTCTTTCTCTCTCTCTTTCCTTCTTTCTCTTTCTTTCTTTCTTTCTTTCTTTCTTTCTTTCTTTCTTTCTTTCTTTCTTTCTTTCTTTCTTTCTTTCTTTCTTTCTTTCTTTCTTTCTTTCTTTCTTTCTTTCTTTCTTTCTTTCTTTCTTTCTTTCTTTCTTTCTTTCTTTCTTTCTTTCTTTCTTTCTTTCTTTCTTTCTTTCTTTCTTTCTTTCTTTCTCTCTCTCTCTCTTTCTCTCTTTCTTTCTTTCTTTCCTTCCTTCTTTCTTTCTCTCTTTCTTTCTCTCTCTTTCTCTACAGAATCATTGGAGTCTCAAGTGGCCAGACTCTCTATTTGGAGAATAATTGTATATTTTTTCCATTCTGTCACTTGTTCTTAGCTCTTTGGCATCATATTTTAGAAAGGATATTGGCAGTAATGATAATAATAACCACATATATCCTTTAATGTTTGAAAAGTACTTCATCAATGTCTCATTTTACATACAACAATGAGGGGGAAAATTATATTGTTAACCCCATATTTTAGATGAGAAACAAAGAGAGGTTAAGTGATTTGCTTGGAGTCACACAGCTGGTAAATGGGTAAATCTAGATTTGAACTCAGGTCTTGCTCATTCTAGATCCAGTGCTCTATCCATCATTTCACCTAGCTGGAATTCATCCAGAGGAAGGCAGGGCAGGTAGGATAGTGATGGATCTCAAGACCATGCTTTTTGAAAACTTGTTGAGGGAACAGGGATCTTTGGTTTGAATAAGAGAGGACTTAGTTTCTATAATAATTATTTGGAATGTTTTGAGGGTTGTCAGAATATGGTAATGGGTTTTAGTAGGAATGGAACATTGAGATATTTCTATATTGGAAAATATGAGTGACAACCCGTCTTCTGGTTTCTCTAATTTCCAAGATGAAAGAAAAAAGGTTCTATAGGTACTTGATCACCATCAAGTCCAGGGGCCCAAGTACTTTATATAATTTGTCTTGCATCTATAAAAGCTAAAAATAAGAGAATATAATTTGAATTTTAAATATTTTCTATCTTTCAGATTTCTTATTTATTTTCCAGTCCAAGTTCTGACAAGAGAAATAGCTGCAATTAGGTCCTTTAATGATTTCAAATGTAGCCATCATCACATCCTCTGAAGTGGTAGCTAAAGGAGATGACCAGAAAATTGCCAATATTTGAGTAAATGAAAACTTGATATATGAGACATCAATCAATCAACATACATCAATGGAATCCATTTGGCCAGTTAAAACATTATATCTTTCAGTGGTTTCCTACTGTGTACTATATCGAGTGCTAACTCCTGAACCTGGCATCTAAGGACCTCTATCATGTTGTGCTATTTCAACACCAACTTCAGAAAATATTTTATTAAACAGCCCCAAGGTATGAGACAGCTTGGCATTGTGAATAAACAGCTAGGCTAAAAAATCAGGTTTAAGTACCACCTCTGACCCATACTGGATATGTGATCTTGGGTAAGTTATTTAACTTTTCAATGCCCAAAAGAATTCTCTCAGGCTCTTAGTTTCAGAATACTCATGTGAAGAGTGAATCAAACTCTCTGTCTATCAATCAGCAAATTTTAAGTTAATCAAAAACTTAGTACCCTTACTTAGTACCTTACCAGTCACTAAGTATAAGAGTTCAGAAGTCACTTGCTAGAGTGACTTGCTAGACAACTCCAGAGACCACTACCCCCCTCCCCAAGGCAGTACTAGGCGAATTGAAAGACTGCGATTGGTTCCTGTAAAGTGGGGAAGGAACAGGAAGTGACATGGGAAAAGGACTATAAAAAGTCCTGAACTTCCTGTACAAGGGACTTCTCATTGAATCTTCTGCTTTGGAGTTCTTCTTTGAAGGATGGCTCCTTAGAGCTTTTGGACTATGACTTTGACTTGGAGCTTGGGCCTTTTGACTGGAATTTTTGGCTTTGGGACTTCGACTTTTGGCTTTGGAGCTTCTTGGAGTTGGGGACTTTCTTGTTGGTTTCACTGCTGCCTCAGTGAACTTAGCTCTTGAGGGTTCTTTTGCATTGGAACCTTGCCTGGATCCTGCCTGGCTTGCTGGTGAGTGACTAGGATTCCCATGTGGAGATTGAAACTCTGTTGGGGAGCGAGCTTCATTTCACTGGATCAGCATTTAGGGTAGGCTAGGCAGTCTCCTTACCTCTTTCTCTTCCACATTTCCCTCTTTTTACTAATATTCCAATTAAACAAAATTTTTAAAAGCTGATAATAGTTTTTCTGACTTAAGGGATAATAATTGGCGACCATTTTAAATAACTCTCTTATTTAGTCAAAATTCCAATTTAACATTATACTTACTGCTATACATTAGTACAGGGAATTTTCTCATTAGTATTACCCTACATCAGTGAAATCATGGACATCTACCATGCCTCCATTTTTTCACATCACCTGCCCCTCTGCCCCTCTGCCCAGCAGCCCAATGGGAGTGCTTCCTTCCTCCCCTGCCTGGGGTAAGGGGTCAACTCATTTATGGTGTGAGGGTGCAGTTGGGCCCTCAGTCTCTAAAAGGTTTGCCATCACTGCCCTAGGCTTACTGGTCAGCTGTATGTTCAAAAAGATAAGACCTTGAATACCCGATTTAGGGGGCAGCTGCTATAATACTCTACTGTACTTGGTTTTCCAATTTTGGTAGAACGTAAAGAGCATGAAGTCTGAAAAGCAGGTTGGAACCAGATTGTTCAGGGATTTAAATACTATGCTAAAGAGTTGTTTTTTTGAAAAACAATATTTTTTTTCTTTTCTTAAGAATGCTGAAGGTTTTTGAGTAAGAAGGTGAAATGATCAGAGTTGTACCTTAAGGAAATTATTTGTGTAGCTGTGTGGAGGATGGATTGAAAATGGGAGAGCCTGGAGCTAGGGAGACTATCCTATTTTTTCAAGTTTATCTTATTCTGCTTTTTTTAGCTCTATAACCAAACTTTATTATTTGTTTTCCTTTGTACAAATCATAGTTGTAGTTAGCACAGGCTCTCCACTCACTCAACCTCCATTCACACTAACAGAGTATGGTTCCATTTCCCCCTCTCAGGACACTTTTGGGGTAACCCTGTGTGAATTTTAGTTTCACTCCACCCTGCTTGTCTTTAGAATTCTAGCAACCAGGAATGTATACACCTCCACTTAAGGATTAACTGTGGGGGAGGAAGGTCTATGATCCATGTGTGCTAGCAAGTGACAAATCAGAAACAATTGGCTGACCCCCTGGCCTGTCCAAAGCCAAGTTTAAGCCACCATTGGTACATGTGAGACACAGGGAGTGATGTAAAGAACTGCCTTTATATTTCACATCAATTCCTGTGAGAGGGACTTTTGAGGGCTTTTGAGGTGGAACTTGACTTGGCGGAGCATGGGACCTCAGACTACTTCCCTAAAATGACCATGTGGTGAGTGATAAGGCTGACTCCCCTTTCCCTTGACCTTTCTGAAGGCACCAGCCTCCAAGGAAGCCCCCATCTTGGAGGAGGCCTAGTGGCTGGAAGCCTAGCTAGATATAATTTTCTGGGAAGGCTCCTTGACTGAGACCTCTGAACTCCCCCTGGCTCAGACCAGATCAGAACAGATGTTCCCTTTCTCTCTCTCTCCCTCATTCTTAATTTCTTCCTTCTATTATAAATAAACCACCATGAAATTCCATTCTGACTTGAGTATTTCATTGGGATTTAGAATTTACGTCCCTGGTGACCACTAAAATATATATATTCAGTCTCAATTATTTTTTACCTAAATTTTACCCTTAACACCTGAAAGGTTATATTTTTTCTAGTGCTATCTCTCAGAGGTTTCCATTTGATATGTTCCTTCTAATATCAATTGTCAGTTAAAATCTCTCCAATATCATTTAACCAATGAATATCAAATTAGTTTTTACAAAAGAGCATTTACCTAGAGGGCATAGCATCAATGAAAATACAACCTCCCAAATTGGAAGTATACTCTCCTAAACTACGTTGGCCACTGGGAAGAGGGAACTCAAACTCAAAGAAGTTGCTACCAAGTATTCCACCCACCGAGGTCATTTTTAGGTGTGGCAAAGCTCATAGATGAGTCATGGCTAATTCACCTTGTCTCCCAGAGTGATTCATGGATGGGCTGGGTCAATCAGGTCTCTCCTAAGATCTGGCTCCTGACCAAAATGAATTAATGCTCCTAGTGGCTTCAGGTGCGGAGGTTGTTGGTGGCTCTTCTAACTTTTTGAAGCTCACAGGATCATCCATTTGCTCTGATACTCATACTTTAATATATCTCTGATATTAATTTTCTTGATATCAGGAAAGAATAAACATAAAAAATAGAGGTATCTATACTTTCATAACCACATAGCAGTCAAATGGAGAGAGACAATCTGAGTCCCTTCCCCATCTAGAGATCCACAGGAATTCTTGCCTTGATTGCCACCAGGAAGAGATTTTGCTGTTCAGTTGTTTTTCAATCAAGTCTTTGTGACCTTATTTGGGTTTTCTTGGCAAAGATAGTGAAGTGGTTTGCTATTTTTTTCTCTAGCTCATTTGACAGATGAGGAAACTGAGGAAAATAGAGTTAAGTGAACTTGCTCAGGGTCACAGAGTTAGTAAGGTTGTGAGGCTGGATTTGAACTCATGAAGATTAATCTTCCTGATTCCAAGCCTAGTGCTTCAGCCATGCCAATTCATCCAACCCTCTAATTTATTTGATACTAACATCCTTTCTGGTCATAGTGATAGTGATACAGAATGTTAAGAATGAGAACTTCTATTGGAAAGCAACCAAAATAGTTAAGGGCGCTCAAATTCATGCCATATGAAAATCATTTGAAGAATCTAGGGATGTTTAACTATCTTCAAATATTTCAAAGTTTGCCAGATGGAAGAGAGAGTAGATTTTTTTTTGTTTGGTCCCAGAGGGCAGAACTAAGAATAATAGGTAGAACTCACAGAGGAATTTAGACTTATGCCAGGAAAATTTTTTTTCCTAACAATTAGTTATCTTAGCATTGAATGGACTACCTCAGGAGCTGGTGGGCTCTTCCTCGCTGGAAGTCGTTAAGCAAATGCTGATATCATCATCTCCACAACAGGCATCAGTTTTTCCAGAAGCATTCATCAATTATACCTCATTGCATCTGTGTATATCCATTATACATTCCTAGTCCAGTGGCTCATGGTAGTGTGGAGGAGTCCCTGCAGTCTTGGCTATGGCAAATTTTCAGTAGGTTCTACGAGGCTCAAAAGGATTTTTGTATGATCCTGGCAACAGACCATGCCTGATTTCTGTTGAGCAGCCTAGTTAAGAAGAAAGGCTCCTCACCAGGAGGCTGGACACTTGGTGATGAATTCTTTGGCCATGGCAACCCATGAAATAAATAAGGCCAAAGTGCCAGTTTTATTTGGTACCCTTTTGGCTTATGCAGTGACCATCTGCAAATATAAATTTAACAATACATACTCTAAATGAGATAGCCTTATCTCGTGATGATGTAATATTCCTGGAGAAACTGCATCATATCAAACTTGAATTCTTGTAATAAATGAAACTGGAAGAAAATTAGAAGCTAGAGGGAGAAGATAGCTCAGAAGTTCTCTCTGCAAAGGTACATGAAGGAGTTTGTTTTATTGAATATTCAAGATCAAGGAGAAATTTCTGGGGGCAGCTGGGTGGCTCAGTGGATTGAAAGCCAGACCTAGAGACCAGAGGTCTCAGATTCAAATCTGACCTCAGATACTTCCTAGCTGTGTGACCCTGGGCGAGTCCCTTAACCCCCATTGCCTAGCCCTTACTGCTCTTTTGCCTAAGAACCAATACCCAGTATTAATTCTAAGATGGAAGATAAGAGTAAAACAAACAAACAAACAAACAAAAAAGAAATATCCATAGGATTTAGCTACTCAGTCAGAGATGAGATGCAGTCCTCTTTGGTGACAGGAGGTTCCCACACTGGGAGTTCTCCATGCTAATGAAATTGCAGATTGTTCACATATTTGCATATCCATGTCATTTGATCATGTGTGTATGCCCCTGTGCTTCTGTGTCTATGTCTCTTGTAAGGGTATTTGTAGATTAAAAATGAGCTCGATCCGAAATGGAATGGCTGATCAGCCTGAATTCTAGCTGAGGAATTCTTCTTTACTTTGAATCATCACATGCTATGATTATCACAAAAGCCTAGATGTTTATCACCAACATTCTACCAGTGAGGCTTCAGGGTCAGGAACCATGGAATACTAGAATCTTGGCAGTATCCAAAGTGCCAGTGTAGCCCCCTCTCTTTGGCTACTTTCCCAACAACTACTTATATTTAGGAGCCAGAGCCCCAGAAGGCAATAACTATTGGTAGATTTAGAATTCTAAGGGTAATCTTGAGAGATTAGGCTTCTGGGACAGGAATTTATGAGCCCTCACCCAAATTCAATCAGCCAGTAGAACTCTATTGGACTTTAGAAAAGAGATTTTCTAAGAAGGTGGACCAAAAACAGTAGTTATAAAAACATTCACCTTACCCCTTCTAACCGAGATACACTTTTCCTCTTGCTATATAATATAATCAATCAATCTACATTTAATAAGTGTCTACTATAAGCCAGGCACATGTGTTGGGGTCACAAAAAGAGACAGAAAATAGTCTCTGCCCTCAAGGAGCTCAAAATCTAATGGCGGAAGCAATGTGCAAACAAATATATACCCAGAAGCTGTCTACAGGATATATAGGAAATAATTAACTGAAGGAAGGCACTAGAATTGAGAGAGGTTGGGAAGGGCTTCCTGCAAAAGAGGGGCTTTTAGTTGGGACTTAGAGGAAATTCCTTGAGAGAACACTTTAAATACAAAATTTTAATTTAATTAAAAATTAAATATAAAACATTTAAAATTAAAATAAGAAAATTATTCAAGCACATGTGTAGAGAACATGTGGAACCCAAGGGTGCCTCCAGTCTCCTGTCCCTAAGAGTCTTACTATTTTCCTTTCATAGAGTCTTTAAGAAAGTCCCCATTAGCTGTCATTTTCTTGTGGCTTCCAAGAATCAGCATCTTTTTAGAATAGGAAGCCAAAGCAAAAAGAGGAAGAAAGATTTTCGTACCTTGTATGAATATTATATTTATGGAATGAATGGCCCTGCTCTCTCCCAGGGTCACATTCTATGAAGGCATCACCAGTCTCAGGTACCTGGATTTCTATATCCAACTGCATGTGCTTCCTCTGCTGTAAAGCATTGTTACCATCTCCCATGAATATGACCACTGAGGGTTGCTGGAGGAACCTCTCATGTCTCTTCCAACCTCTCAGAGTTCTTTGAATCCTAACCTGCTTGATTCCATCTTCAGACTCTTGTTCATCTAAGATCAGGGATGAACAAACACAAATAAAACAGTTAGGCACAGCTCCCAGGAGTTTTTGCCTCAGTTGGAGCCAGGAAGGAAAAGATCCGGAGAGATCAGTGTTATCCCTTTGAAATGAGAGCTCCATTCTAGCTTAATACCTCCCGAGCCACTAGCTCCATACTCAAGTAGAAGACTTTTCATCACTCTTACAGTATCAACTCCTCAGTCTTTCATATCTAGAAACTGGCTTCCCAAAGTTCCCATGCATTGCCCTAGAGCCAGTCAGGGAATGTCTGTGGATGCTCTAAGAACAAGACCCTCATTGGCTACTCTTCCCATTACACAAGTAATCCAAAAGACTACAGGAGAGTGCGTAATACCAATAAATAGCCTTCAGCATATTACCAATCATGCATGAAATGAGTGGGGTAAAATCAATCAAGTATTCATTAAACATTGTGCCAGGCTCTAGGGATACAAGAACAAAGAATGAAGCAATCTCCACTTGCAAGGAGTTTAAATTGTAACAGGGGAAACAAGTACAGGTACAGATATAAAATATATTTTTATATATTTTATATATATATATATAAATTTATAAATATATATAAATTTATAAAATATATAAAATAAATAATAAATTTATTAATACAAATATATAGGAAATTGTTTGGGAGTAGAGCACTAGCAGTCAGAGAGATCAAAGAAATGCTTCATCTACAAGATGGTGGCTTAGTTGTATCCTATGAGGAAGAGAGGAGATCTATCAGGCAGAAAAGGAAAAAAATGAGGACAAAGGCATGGAGATGAGAGATGGAGGGTGGTAGAAGAGGAATAGAGAGACCAGTTTAATTGGATGTAAAGAGTATGCAGAAGGGAGTCAATTCCAGCAAGGCTTGAAGGATAGACTGGGCACAGATTGAATAGGACATTGAAAGCTAAACAGGAGAGTTTACTTTTTATTCTAGATGTTAACAGGAAGCCAAAAGCATTGTTGGATAGGAGAAATCACATGGTCAAATATATTTTTTTAATTAAACAAAAAGACAAGTCAGTATAGTTCAACATTTATAATGTTCCTACTATCTACCAGACATGATATTAGCTGTTGAGACAAAAAGACAAAAATGAAACAGCACCTTCTCCCCACACTGCTAGATATTAGCAGAGACATGCAGGGTGTCCCCAAAAGCACAGTTTTAAGCTTTAATAGCTGATAGACTTTTGGGACACTTAGGACACTTAAGCTACCTTTCATCCACTCTGTAGGTCTCTTCTCTGTACCTATTTGTGTTCTTGTTGTCCCCTTGGTTAAAATGTAAGTACTTTGAGGGCAGGCACTATTGTTTTCTGTTGTTTTGTTTTGTTACTTTTTCTTTGTGCCCTCATATTCATATTCAATTCATTCCTTGTATATAATAAATTCTTGTTGATAAATTGAGCAACCATGTTGAAATCAATTACCCATCAAAGTTTTATATGCATCATATAAATTTATTAGATTTAAACTCATTCGTTCTGGGGGGGAAACCTATCATATCTAGCCTTTTAACTTCCCCTGATGCCCCATACCTATGATCCCTGCTAGGGGGGAGGCTGTTTGAGCTTGGGAGTTCTGAGCTGCAGTAGGTCACTAAGTGTCCAGTAGGGGGGTTTATAAATGTACAATAAAATCATACAGTATTTAGTTTCTAAGAGCAGAAATAATGGGTTCTTCTTTCAAGGTCGGCTACCTTCTTCAGTTTACCTTCTGCAGTCATTTGACCATGTCATCTATATACTGACTTGTTAGGCTTTTCAATCAAGCTGATAAGCTCAGGTCATAGGATCATCTAATTCAACTCTCTCAATTACTGATGAAAAAATCATGACCCCAAAAGTCCAAGTAACTTGCCTAAAGTAAAATTGATACCAAGCAACAGAGGCAGGATTTGAACCCACATGTGAAGATTTCTTCTAGTGGAATGGGTGGATGAGAACAATTTGTTCCAATGGCCATGAAGGTGACTGAAATAGGTGCTGTGAAGCATCATTAGGACTTGATCAGAAACTGAAGTTGCCAATCATCTATTGACTCCAGGGCATTCTAACTTTTGTCTTGCCATTGGGTTTTAATGACTCTGAAAGAGAGTGAGGCTGATGACTTTATGCAACTCTGCCTCACTTAAATCCAATTTATGAGCAAGTCAAGACATTATCCTGTGATATCATTGGACCTCTTTGAAAAGGATGAACAACAAAAACACCATTTTTATTCCCCCCCTTCTTTTTTTCAGACTGGTTCTCTATCTTGCTCAAACTAGAAGCACAGCAATCTCTCATGGGCCCAGAAATTTTCGTATGTTCCATTTTTCTAAACTAGACTAGACTGTAACTCTCCAATCTCACCTTGGGCATTCGCTTCCAGGAGGTTCACAACATTGGTACTAGATTTAATGAAGACACTTGACTGGTTTTAGCCTGATTACAGCTTAGACTTCCATCACTCAAACAATCCACCAGCCTCAACTTCCTCAACTTGACTGACTGTTCTACTTTCCCCATCTTCTATAATCTATTTGTCTAAAACCACGAAGAGTTAATTTGAGGGTTTAAGCCACAGTCTACTGTGTGATAACATTAAGGAAAATATTAGCTATGCTCTAATTAAAATTAATATAATTCTTGATGTTATCAGATCTGTAAACTAATTTCAACATGTAATACTCTGATAATAGGCATTATTTATTCTCTCTTTATACACATTTATTAAACCTTTTTAAGGCTAAATTCTTTCAGAGAGAAATCATTAAAAAAAACCAGAATGATTTCTACAGTTTAGATTACTCATATTTTATGGTCAATTTCACTACATGCCATATTACAAAGTAGATTAAATGCCCTTTGATACTGTTTATACACTGATATGAATTGCTTTAAATTAATTACAAACTTCTTAGAGGCTCTAGTTTTGGGGGTTTTTTGATCAAGGGAGGAAAATTCACTTGAGCAATCTGAAATTTAGGAATATATTCTTAGCTAGACAGTATTTTGTGTTAAAGTTACTGAAATATTTGAAATTTCCCTTTGGGAAGTTAATATTAAGAAAATAAATTGGCAATTTCCTAATGAATTTATTTTTAAATGAAGACTACAAAATTTATGCTATTACTAATTAACAGATATTTCCTAAAACTAGTTATCTTCAATTTAGATTCTGAAATGGGAGCAATATTTTAAAATATAGTTTCTTTTGAGAATTATAAAAATTTGGGGCAGCTAAGTGGCTCAGTAGATATTGGGAGGCTTGAGATGGGAGGCCCTGGGTTCAAATCTAGACTCAAACACTTTCTAGCTGTGTGATCTTGGGTAAGTAACTTAACCCCAATTGCTTAGTTTTTACCATTCTTCTGCCTTGGCACTGATTCATAGCACTAATTCTAAGATAGAAGGTAAAGGATTAAAAGAAAAGAATTATAAAAATACAGAGATGTGTGGACCCTACTGCACTGAGGTGTCTGTTTGAGTCACTGCTATGCTCTATTTCTAACTCTTAGGACCTTTCCTCCATCCCCTCATGACTAAAAAGAAATGCCAGGTTATAGCAGTGAATGGATGAAGAAAGAGAAAGTTAAAAGCCCAGGAAATCTAAGGTTTGTGATGGGAAGTCCTTAGTGGGGAGTGGAAGGATATGCCAGGAAACATCCCTACATTACCAATATCCTGGGCAGAAAATAGAAAAAAATAATCCATTGTTAGCTCTCTTGTTGGTACCTGACATATGATGAACCTATGGAGAATTCCCTCACCATTTGTCTCTAGCTAAGAGACATGGTGCAGTAGAGTCAGCCAGTCAATCATCGAGCCTTAATTACATGCTGGGTGCTCCCTGTGGAAAGACTTGGTGTCAGAATCCCTAGAACTCTGAGCCTGCCAATGACACTTACTATTTTTGTTTCCTAGAGCAACTCAGTTTTTCTCCTTAGACCCTCATTTCCTTCAGGGAGGCAATGTGGCATAAGAAGAAGAATGCTGAGCTAGAGACAGATGGGACCTCCATAGGCACCTGGGATCAGAGATTAGAGTCAGAAGGGTCCTTAGTCAACTCCCTTTCAGTTTACAAATGTGGAGGCTGAGGCCAGTAAGGTTAAGTGAGATAGATGCAAGTAATGTCAGAGGCAAGACTTAAATCTGATTTTTCTAACCCCAGATTTTGAGTTCTTTCCACCATGATCACAAAGACCAAGGTGTATATACTGCCTCCGATACTAATTGCGGTGTGATCTTGGGCAAATCTTCAACCACTCAGAGCCTCAGTTTCCTCTATAAAATGGTGATAATGATAACAGTTACTTCATAGGATTATTTTGAGAATCAAATGAGCAAATTGGTGGAAAGCTCTTTGCAAGCCTTAAAATCCTATGTAACTTTGAGCAATCATCTCATTCTCTTCTTGTTCAATGGGCTCCACTTAACTTTCTAGACAAAACATCCCTCCTGGTCATTCTCACCTTTTATGTGTTGTGCCCAGACCCCCAGACCCCAATTGGAATGTGAATTCTTGAGGGCAGGAGCTGTGACCTTAGTAGTGGTATTTTGGGTGTTGGTATTACCATGGGTTAGCACAGTGAAGAAGAGTTTAATATATTCTTTTTAGTTCATCTATTCATTCAGATAGAATGGTACTATCCCATTATCTTTTATCTATTACTATTTTTCTTTTATTTTTAATATTCAGCACAAAGGCAGATTGTATACATATACATACACATACATATATGGATATATACATCATTTATATAATTCAGTCATTTCAGTTGTGCTCAACTCTTTATGACCTATTTTAGGGTTTTCATGGCAAAGATACTGGAGTGGTTTGCTATTTCCCATTCCAGTTTATTTTACAGACGAGGAAGTTGAGGCACACAGGGTTAATGATTTGTCTGGCCAGGATCACACATTTAGTAAATATCCAAGGTCATATTTTATGTCACAAAGAAGTCCTGATTGCAAGCCCAGTATTCTATCCATTGTGCCATCTAGCTGCATATATATGTGTTTATATATATATATGTGTGTGTGTGTGTTTATATATGTATATATGTATATATATATGTTATACACACATTTTTAGGTAACTGAATAAAAGTAGCAGGATGTAAACTTATTTTCTGTAGGCTCAATGAAATCATATTTAAACATTTATTTGTTGTTGATAACATTTGTGGACTGATTTTACTATGATCTTTGCCTCAGGATTTTTTTAGTAATATAATAAATAGGAATGGTTGTTTAGTGGTTTTCAGTCATATCTGACTCTGTGTGACCTCATTTGGGATTTTCTTGACAAAGATGTACTGCTTTATAATCTTTTGATCAAAGGTCTAAATTGTTTTCAAGAATAGTTGAATCAGTTTACAACTCTCCCAACAGTGCATTAGTGTTTCAATCTTTGCACACCCCTTCTATGTTTTGTAGTTTTCCTTTTCTGTCACGATATACAATCTGGTAGGTATGGGGTGGTACCTCATAGTTCTTTTAATTTAAATTTCTCTAATTAATAGTGATTTAGAACATTTTATTTAATGACAATAGAGAGCTTTAATTACTTTGTCTGAGAAGTGCCTGTTCATATCCTTTGACTGTTTATCAATTGGGGAATGGCTTCTATTCTTAGACAGCTGACTCATTTCACTGCATATTTGATTAATGAGGCTTTTATTAGAGAGACTTGTAAAACACTTTTGTATCATTATGATTACTGTGTATTACTCTCCAACTTATTTCATCCTGTTTAGCTTCTGACTTCCACATTTCTCAATTCACCCTCTTTTCTATCAGCCCTACCCCTTTCACTTATTCCTTCTCCTCCTACCTTCCTGTAGGGTTAGATAGATTTCTATATCCAATTGATTGTCATGTTCTTACTTCATTTAGCCAATACCTGTGACATTAAGATTTGTGTGCTCCTTTCCCCATCTCTCCCATTTTCTCCTCCACTGTAAGAGCTCTTTCATGCCTCTTTTATTTGAGAGAATTTATCCCCACTTTATTTTCCCTGCCCACTTGTCCTAATGCATTCCTCTTTCTCATGTCTCAATTTAATTTTTTTCAGATAGCATTTCATCATATTCAACTCATACCCTTGTGCTCTCTTTCTGTGTGTACTCCTTCTAATTGTCCTAATAATGATGAATTCCTCAGGAGTTACAAGAATAATCTTTCCATGTAGATATGTAAACATTTTAACTTTATTGAATGTTTTCTGATTTCTCTTTCCTGTTTACCATTTTTATGCTTCTCTTGAGTCTTTATTTGAGAGTCAAATTTTCCATTCAGCTCTTGTCTTTGCATCAGGAATATTTGAAAGTACTCTATTTCATTGAATACCCATTTTCCTCCTTGAAGGAGTATGCTCAATTTTGTTGGGTTAAGTGATTCTTGGTTGAAGTTCTAGTTCCTTTTCACTCTGGAATATTATATCCCAGACCCTTTGATTCTTTAATGTAGAAGCTGGCAAATCTTATCTTGTTCTGACAGACTCCATGATATTTTAATTTCTTTTTGGTTGTTTATAATATTTTCTCCTTGATCTGAGAGTTCTAAATTTTGCCTATAACATTCCTAGGAGTTATCATTTTGGGATTTCTCTCAGGGTGTGACTGGTGGATTCTTTCCATTTCTATTTCACCTTCTGGTTCTAGAATATCAGAGCAGTTTTCCTTGATAAGTTTTTGAAAGATGATGTCTAAGATCTTTTTTAAATCATGGTTTTCAGGTACTCCAATAATTCTTAGATTGTCTCTCCTGGATTTATTTTCCTAGTCAGTTGTTTTTCCAATGAGATATTTCACTTTTTTTTTTAGTCTTTTGATTTTGATTATATTTTGATGTCTCATGAAGTCATTAGCCTCCACTTGTCCAATTTTAATTTTTAGGAAATAATATTCTTGAGTGAGTTTTTGTAACTCCTTTTCATTTGGCCAATTCTGCTTTTTAAAAAGTTCTTTTTTAAAGTGAATTTTTGTACCTCTTTTCTCATATAGCTAGCTCTGCCTTTTAAGAAGTTCTCATCAGTGAATTTTTGTATATCTTTTTTTTTTCATTTGGCCAATGCTGCTTTTTAAGAAGTCCTTCTCTTTTTGTGGATTTTTATGTCTCTTTTACCAATTGGTTTATTCTGTTTTTTAAGATATTGATTTCTTCAGTATTTTTTGTGCCTCCTTTGCCAAACCATTGGCTCTTTTTTCATGGTTTTCCTGTATAACCTTAAATTCTTTCCCCAGCTTTTTTTCTACCTCTCATTTGATTTTTAAAATAATTTTTGAGTGTCTCTATTAATTCTTTTTGGGCTTGAGAGAAATTTGTATTCTCTTAGAGACTTTAGATACAGCAGGATTGACTTTCTTGCCTTCTTCCTATTTCCCTGTCACCAAAATAACTTTCTATGTTGTTTACTTTTTTCTTGTTTGCTCATTTTCCAACATTTTTCCCTTTTAACTTAAAAATGGTTAAATTTGGGCTCTATAACTGAAGTGAACGGAAAACTGTTCTAAGCTTCAGGTTCTTTGTGCAGCTGCCTTCAGAGCTAGCTCTGGGGATCTATAAGCTTCCAGTTCTTCTACAGTGTTATGATAGAAGGAGAGATATGTTTAAGACTCTTCTGGCCTATCCTGTCTGGTCTGTGAGCATTTTTTCTGCCTTGGAAGAGTCCCTTGATCCCCTGCAGCCACAAGCATTATTGGCATGGCTAATGTTCCTCCTCACCCTGAGACCATGATCTAGGATTATGATCTGGATCTGTGTATGAACAATGTGACAAGAGTCTTGCATCCAGAACTAGCAAAGGGACCCCTTAATCTTCTGAGAAGTTGTCTGACCTCCCCCCCCACCCCATTACCATCTGTGACTGAGAGCTCCAGAAGCTTTTGGTGCTAATTCAACCATCCTCAAGGCCTTTTGCTGTGGTGAGGCCTGCTCTGGCATGATGCTTTGAACTCTACTTCTACTCCAGTAAAATAGATCTTTTGTGCCAGCCTGCTAAGTTGTTTTGGGCTGAAAAAATATTTCATCCCATCTTTTGTGGGTTATGCTGCTCTAGATTCATTTTGAGGCATTATATCATAATTGTTTAAAAGGTAATTTGGTAGTGATCAGGTGGGTCTGTGTACTTCATCCACCATCTTGGCTCCTCCCCTGAAAGCATATTTGGACTTTTAATTTGTTGTTGGCATCATCAGTAGAATGATTTACCAAAATCTCTGCCTCTAAGGATTTTTTGAGTGAGTAAATAGAGAGGAATTGTTATTTAGTTATTTTGGGTTGTGTCTGACTCTTTATGACCCCATTTGGGGTTTTCTTGGCAAAGATACTGGAGTGGCTTGCCATTTCCTTCTTCAAGTCATTTTAAAAATGAGGAAACTGAGGCAAACAGAGTTAAGTGACTTGCCCAAGGTCATACAGCTAGTAAGTATCTAAGGTTGCCCTTTATCTACTGTGCCATCTACCTGCCAATAAATAAGAAAGAGGTTTCTAATTCAATCGATCAATAAGTATTTATTTAGGCTTACTGTGCACCATATGCTATGCAAAATGCTAAAGATACAAAGAAAATAAAATACTGTTTCTGCCTTCAAGGAAATTGTAACCTATTTAGGGAAACAATATGCAAACAACCATGTACAGATAAGCTATAGATAATTATTTTGTAATTCTAAAGTGTTATACAAATGTATTACAATAGAGTGTATTATAAATAATTATATGAATTATATATTTTTGCAAATATACATTATTATTATTATTACTATATACAAATTTTAAATGGGCCCTTTTAGCTTGTTAGGTGGAAGATTCTTTGTCTTTGTGGCAAGAATAACCTAATGAGGGTCTTGTATGTACTCATGTGATCTGATCTTCACATTTATAAATAAACTAAATTTGGGATCCTTTGAAACAAAAAGTTCTAACTATGAATAATAAAAAAATGACAAAGCTAATATTGTTACATTCTCTTCCTCCCTCTGTCCCCCCTTAACCAGATGAGGTTAAATTGTCTGGAAATGATTTTTTAAAAAAATTAGAACTCCATTTTTAAGGCATGAATAAAAAGGAGTCAGAAAACCAAATTGTAGGCTTCCATTTTGATTAAGCATCCAATTGTAAATGGAAAGTCCATGCCCTGTTAGTGTGAGAATCAGTATCATCAGAGTAGAAAAGTTCCCCGATGCTAGGGATATCCAATTTCCTTTTTGATATAATGGGATGCATTGCGGTCCTGGATCCTGACTGAGCAATGATGGTTCAAGAGTGGAACCTGCACCAGGTTACGCCAATAATTACAAGCCCCCCAGGATTCTAGCTCAGAAATTTTTGTATGTTCTCAGGAGACAAAGATGAGTGATCATCAAAGGCGCAGAAGCACAGCAGGACTGTCATAAGCCTGAAGTTACAACTTAGACATGCAATAGAAAATATCATTGGTACCTCTCCAGTGCATAGCCCGTAGTAATTAAAAACTTGGCCCCTGCTGTTTTATCATCTCATTAGCAATGGGGGCACAAGACTTTTATCCTTGTTTGTCAGGAATCAAACATACCAGAGGAACTCTGATTATAAATTGATGAATGTAAAGTTAAACTTTTAAATAAGAGGAGTGTCTATTCACAATGTTTTTAAAGCTGATTAAAGAGATCTCTCTTTTATTTTTCCATTAAAAAATAATATCTAAATCCAACATAGCATAGTAGAGGTCATCTCTAGGATTGAACATGAAACACAATTTGCAAAGTGGTACGCTTTGTAAGCATTTCCGATTTAAAATAAATACTGAAATCCTGAAAAACTTCCTGAAAGCCTAACACAAAGGGAGGCTAGCTATTTCAAGGCTTTTGATGAAGTTAAAATCCTTCCGTGCTTCTAGGTTATGTGTATTCCTATTCCCTTATTGAGGGTACTGAATGGCCTTGATATTAAAAAACAACAACATGTAAGTGTCCTGGTCATTTAAATTTCTTCCTTCCTTTTTCCTTCATCCCTTCCTTCCTCCTTCTTTCTTTCTTCCTTCCCTTTTCCTTCATCCCTTCCTTCCTGCTTCTTTCTTTCTTCCTTCCTTTTTCCTTCATCCCTTCCTTCCTCTTTCTTTCTTTCTTCCTTCCTTTTTCCTTCATCCCTTCCTTTCTCCTTCCTTCCTTCCTTCCTTCCTTCCTTCCTTTTTCTTTCATCCCTTCCTTTCTTTCTCTTTCTTTCTCTCTCTCTTTCTCTCTCTCTCTTTCTCTTTCTCTCTTTCTTTCTCTCCCTTCTTTCTTTCTCTCTCTTCTTTCTTTCTTTCTTTCTTTCTTTCTTTCTTTCTTTCTTTCTTTCTTTCTTTCTTTCTTTCTTTCTTTCTTTCTTTCTTTCTTTCTTTCTTTCTTTCTTTCTTTCTTTCTCTCTCTCTCTCTCTCTCTCTCTCTCTCTCTCTCTCTCCCTTCCTTCCTTCCTTCCTTTCTTTCTTTCTTTCTTTCTTTCTTTCTTTCTTTCTTTCTTTCTTTCTTTCTTTCTTTCTTTCTTTCTTTCTTTCTTTCTTTCTTTCTTTCTTTCTTTCTTTCTTTCTTTCTTTCTTTCTTTCTTTCTTTCTTTCTTTCTTTCTTTCTTTCTTTCTTTCTTTCTTTCTTTCTTTCTTTCTTTCTTTCTTTTTCTTTCTTTCCTCCCCTCCTTCCTTCTCTGTCTCTGAGTCTCTGTCTCTGTGTTTGTCTGTGTGTCTGTCTCTTCCAGTTAATGTTCCTCATGACTGATATGGGGCAGCTATAGAATCTTTGGTTTTTGTTTCCTCAGTGAAGAGTATTCTTTAGAGCTTTGTTCTCTCAGAGTCCTGTCTTCCCAGTAGTTGCTGTTTCTAAAGTGCTTTACTGGATTCTGTCCTATCCTTATAATGTGGATTGTGATTGCTCAAGGACATATTTAGTTTAAGTGGCCACTTTCTGGTTTCTCTTGTTTCATTTCATTGTACAGAGTTTCAGCTTTAAATTGTTCCATAGATTCTTTGTCTTTGCCTTTCCTCCTGGACCTGAGATTAACTTCTTATAGAAGCCCTCATGTAATTGTCTTAAACCCATAAGTGGAGAACAAGTTAAAATTTTTATCATGGGGGCAGTGGTTTGAGAGTCAGGCCTAGACACTGGAGGTCCTAGGTTCAAATCTGACCTCAGGCACTTCCCAGCTGTGTGACCCTGGGCAAGTCACTTTACCCCCATTGCCTAGCTCTTATCTTTCTTCTGCCTTGGAACCAATACAAAGTATTGATTCCAAGATGGAAGGTAAGGGTTTATATAAATTTTTTTTTTTATCATGGGTCAGTGAGTTGGCAAGGTGGATTGAGAACTAGACCTGGAGTTGGGAGGGCCTGGGTTCAAATTTGACCTCAAACACTTCCTGGACAAATCACTTAACTCCCATTTCCTAATCCTTGTCACTCTTCTGTCTTAAAACTGATACTAAGACAGAAGGTAAGGGCTATAAATAAAATTTTTAGAATTTTTAGAAAGTGTTCTGCATAGTCTGACACATACTGAGTACTATATATTTACACCCTAACACATATAAATTACTGATGCTTTAAAATCAGTATCCTGAGCATTTTTCCCAAAAAATTTCCCCCAAAAGTAAGTTCCATACAGAAGTTGTATTTGAACTTTGAAAATGAAAAATATTTCCAGTCCCCTAAGCATATCAAGGACTTGGGTAGTCATTGTGGTTGGGGCCAACAATGTGTAGGAATACAAGAATGATGCCACAACCATTCATACAAAGATATTTTAAAAATTGAGATATGTATACTAAGAGTCATGGGTAGAGGATCGAGAGTCAGAATCAGAGCCAACACCAGGTTCAGTTCCTACATCAGACATATATTGATGTGAGATCCTGGCCAAGTTACTCAATTCAATTCAGTAAACATTTAATAAGTGCCTAGGAATTTTGCTAAGCAGTGGGAATAAAATAAAAAAAAAAGAGTCCTTGCCCCTAAATTGCTTATAATCTATTTGGGGAAGACAATGAACAAAAGGAATCTGGAGCACCAGGAGGGTCCTGGCATGAGGGTATCATGTTCCATGGTGTGGAAACTAAGGAAAGTTGCAGATGGAAAATGAGACTTAGTTGAAAAGTCCAGATTTCAGTTTCCTAAAAAGGAAAGCTTTGCTGTTATTGAGTTGTTTGAGTCATGTCTGACTGTTCATGATCCCACTTGGGGTTTTCTTGGCAAAGATACTGGAGTGGTTTACTATTTCCTTCTCCAGTTCATTTTACATATGAAGAAACTGAGGCAGACAAGATAAAGTGACTTGCCCAAGGTCACACAACTTGTAGGTGCCTGAGGCCAAATTTGAACTCAAGAAGATGAGTCATCCTGAAGTTATGCCCAGCACTCTATCCATCTAGGTGGCTGCCAAGCTAAGCTGTAAAAACTCAGAGAAGAATTTATTGCTCTATCCTCCAACCTTCCAATCAGAAGACAGAGGAAGCTGAGTGAATTGAGAATTACCTAACAGTGAGTTAAATAGCATGAAGATGAGATTTCAGGTGATTAGCTTCCATGTTTCATGGAATTCAAACTACATAGAGTTGCACAGGGAAAGTGAACTCTTTTAACTGACAACTCATTTTTTACTGAAAAAAACTAAGGCCATTTATTGAGAGATCCCTCCTTTCCCTTCTTCTTCATCTCTCATCACAAGGTAACTTCGCCCATTTTCTACTTTATGCCTTCTTAAATAATGAAGATCCTTCTTGCCAAAGCTAACCTCTCTGCATTCACACATCATCCTATCCTGTCTTTCCCCAGCAAATTACTCCCTCAATTGTCCTTTCTCTTTCATATCTCTTCAATATCTTCCTAATCTACTAGCTGCTTACTTACTGCCAGAATTTTTGCCCATGTCTTCACCATCCTCAAAAATTTCTTACCTCACTCCTTCATCCCTGCTCATTCTTGTCCTATATCTCCTCCCTTCTGTGACTACAGCCCTTGAAAAGGTCATCTACAATAGATACTACCATTTCTTTTCTTCATACTCTCTTCTTAAGTCTACATTCTGGCTTCCTACCCTATCATTCAAACAAAACTCCCCTCTCCAAAACTAATGACAATATCATCTTAATTGTCAAATTTTAATGGCCTTTTCTCAGTCTTCATCCTTCTTGAATTCTCCATAGGCATTGCCACTGTCAATCCCTCTCTACTCCTTGATACCCTCTTCTCTCTGGATTTTAGAATACCTTTCTTGCCTTTCCTCCTAAAGGACTGCTCTTCTTTCAGTCTCCTTTGCTGGATCCCAATCCAGTTCACTACCACTAACCATGAGTGTCCCATAGAGCTCTGTTCTAGTCCTGCTTTTTCTTTTCCTTCTGTACTATTTCACTTGGTGATTTTATCAATAATCTTGGATTCAGTTTTCATTTTTATGCCTATTATTCTCATATCTACTTATTCATCCCTAACCTCTCTGCTGACCTTCAGGCTCCCATCTCCAACAGTCTATTTGGACATTTCAAACTGACTGTCCCTAGACATCTTACACTCAACTTGTCCAAAACTGAACTCATTTCCTTTTCCCCCAAAACCTTCCTTTCCTAATTGATTACGGTTAAAGGTACCACTATGTCCTAGTTACTCAAAACTTAGGTGTCATCCTTGATTCTTCACTATCTTTCATTCTCCGCCCCCCCACTCCCTCTGTTTCATATCTGGTTTGTTTCCAAGGTCTGTCAATTTTAATTTTTGTAGCATCTCTCACATACACTCCCTTCTCCTTTGATATTGTCACCATCTTGGTACAGAACCTCATCACCTCATGACTTGACTTTTTCAATAGACTGCTGGTTATTTTTCCTGACATGAGACCCTTCCACTTCAATCAATCTTCTTCTCAGCTGTCAAAATATCTTTCCCAAAACCCAGGTCTGACCATGTCATCTAAATAAACTCCAGTGGTTCTTATCACCTTCAGGATCAAATATAAGAGCCTCCACTTGGCGTTCAAAGCTAACTTCCCCCTCATTCCACCTTTCCAGTTGTCTTATACCATACAACCTACCTTTTACTTTGGGATACAGTGATACTCTTCTCTTTGTTTTTCCTCAAACAAGAAATACTATATCCCAAATCGAGACATCTCCTATGTCTGGGATTCTCTGCTTCCTTTCTTCTCCATTTTTGGCTTCCTTCAAGTTCCAGCTAAAATCCTACCTTCCAACTGTGGGAGTAGAAACACAGAAGAAAAACAACTTCTTGATCACAAGGGTCAATGGGGATATGATTGGGGATGTAGACTAAATGATCACCCCAGTGCAAAAATCAATAATATGGAAACAGGTCTTGATCAATGACACATGTAAAACCCACTGGAATTGCTCATTGGCTATGGGAGCGGGGTGGAAGGAGGAGGGGAGGGAAAGAACATGAATCATATAATCATGAAAAAATATTCTAAATTAACTAGTTAATTAAATTAATTAATTAAAAAATAATTTTTTTCCAAAAAAGAAAAAATAAAATCCTATCTTCCACAAAAAACCTTTCCTGATCCCCTTTTAAAATAAATCTAGGGGGGCAGCTGGGTAGCTCAGTGGATTAAGAGCCAGTCCTAGAGACGGGAGGTCCTAGGTTCAAATCTGGCCTCAGCCACTTCCTAGCTGTGTGACCCTGGGCAAGTCACTTGACCCCCATTGCCTAGCCCTTACCACTCTTCTGCCTTGGAGCCAATACACAGTATTGACTCCAAGACGGAAGGTAAGGGTTTTAATAAAAAAAAATAATAAATCTAGTGCCACCAATTATCTCCAATTTACTCTGTAAATAGTTTCTTGTATATACTTGTTTGCACCTTGCCTCCTTCATTAAATTGTGAGCACCTTGAAAACAGAGAATTTCCCCTCCCTTTCTTTGTATCTACAGCATTTAGCATGGTGCTAGGTACATAGATGGCACTTAATAAATGTTTATTAACTGACTGACTTAACCTCTCGTGTCACAGGAAACTCTCTAAGTCTATATATTGAAGAATGCTTACTAATTGCACATTGGTAGAGGGAATTTCCTCACTAGCAAAATCAGAGAAGAGGCAGAAAGAAGAGAGGAAGAAAGAAGAGGAGCAGAAAGAAAAGAAGAAAGAGAAGAAGGAGAAAGAAGAGGAGGGAGATTAAAAGAAGCAGTAGTGAGCACAGTTAATGCAATTTATGATATAAAAGAAAATCAACAAATCATTATTTGTGAGTCCTTTCTCTCTCCAATCCAGTCTACTTTAATAAACACCTGTTAAGCACCTACTCTGTGTTAGGGGCTGAGCTAAGCACTGGAGAGACAATAATAAAAGACAGTCTCTGCCCTCAAGGAATTTATAATCCAAAGGGGAAGACAACACTGAAAGGAGACAGGACAGGGAATATGGAAAAGATAGGACTCTAGCATGTACCTGGCCTAGCAACATCTTGTTCTATGGGCTGAAACCGGATAGAACAGATTTAAAGAAGAATGGGCTGAGACACCAGTTTTTACCCACTTATAAAGGAAGGCATTGGGAGGAGTTTGATACTCAGGGCTTTTGCTCTATCACTATTGTGCAAGCCATACATTATCCACTCAATAATAATACTTGACATTTATAATGTGCTTTAGATTTTTAAGCCATAAGTGATCTCATTTGTGTGACAGATGTAATTCTTTCTATCTTACAGGTGAGGAAATGGAGACTTAAAAGGGGCTGCTACTTGCCTTTGGTCACACATAATCAGCTGCATTCCATTCACTTTTATGAAAGAGATTTGCCAAGATTATAATTTAATATAATATTATATTATTATGTTAAACATCCATCCTCCAAAACTTTATATGGGTCCCTGGGGAGAGTGGGCTCAAAGTTGAAGTATGAATGTATTCATGTACCACTGTAGAGGATGTGTGGAATGGAGGAACTATGTACTTCATAAATATTTGTTTAATTAAGTGGAAAGAACTGGAAAACTCCTTCCCCATAATTATTTAACCACAAATAAGACAAGGCTCTTCACTTACTGTTTGGGAAGATTCTTTTGCCATTATTTGCTCTGAGTTAGACCTATAAACTTGAGGTTACCAGTTCCCGCTTAATATTACTTTTTTTTTTATTTTTTCTAAAACCTTCACCTTCCATCCTAGAATCAATGCTGTATATTGGTTTCAAGGCAGAAGAGCAGTAAGGGCTAGACAGTGGGGGTTAAGTGACTTGCCCAGGGTCACACAGCTAGGAATTATCTGAGGCAAGATTTAAAACCAGGAATTCCTGTCTCTTGGCCTGGCTCTCTATCCATTGAGCTGCCCCCTTAAAATTACAGATGAAGGTAAAAATCACAGCTTCAGTCAATTAGTCAGTCAACTACCAGTGTTGGGAATGCCAAAAAAGCCAAAGAAAGGAAAACAAAACACCCCCCCCCAAAAAAAAACTCAGTCCCACCTTTTAAGGAGCTCATTGTCTAAAGGGAAAGACAATATGCAAACAGCTATGCATAAACACAAGCTAAACACAAGGTAAACTGAGGGTAATCTCAGAGGGAAAGTACTAAGATTAGGTAGAAAGTCATTTTAGAAGCCATCTAGTTCAGTCTCATTTTTTGGATGAGGAAATTGGGGTCCAAGGAGGTTAAGTTGCTCAAGGTCATACAAGCATAAAATGGAATGCCAAGGTGAGAGGGGTTATAAAACAAGAGTCTGTTACCTTAAATAAATTAATTAGATAACTGCATTTCTGCAATAATTAGTTTCCTTCAAAATATTTTATGCATTTAAAATATTATTCTCAGGAGTTCACAGGCTTCACCAGACTCCAAAGAGGTCCATGACTCCCACCCCTCCAACGCACACACAAAGGTTAAGAACTCCTGATCAAGAATTCTTCATCCCCTTATGAGTTTGGGTTCCCAAGTTAATGTTTTTGTTATTTTCAGTCATTTCAGTGACAGCTGATCCTTTGTGACCCCATTTGGGGTTTTTGTGGCAAAGATACTGGAGTGGTTTGCCATTTCCTTCTCCGGTTCATTTTATAGATGAGGAAACCGAGGCAAACAGAATGAAATGACTTGCTCAGGGTCACACAACTAGTAAGTGTCTGAGGCCAGATTTGAACTCAGGAAGATGAGTCTTTCTGACTGCAGACTCAGCACTCTATCCTCCTTGCCACCTAGCTTCCCTGGTGTTAATGCTTCATTTAGCGTTCTGTTATTTCCTATTAACTACTTGAACTGCAGGCACATTCCCTACCAAGTGAATGGTAACCAGAGCTGCTTTGTGTTGGGATTCAACATACAAGAGTAAACCTGATGATAATGAGTCCTGACGCTTATTTAATGCTTCATGGTTTACAGTTTCCTCCCCTCACAGGATCCCTGAAAGGTACAGTAATGCAAATATTATTAACCCCAGGAATGGAAATCCAATATTCCCAGAATCTTTCTGTTATATCACTGGCATCTCAGTTACCAGGAGGTCTAGGACAGATAGGAGCTACGCTTCATTCAATACTTTCTCTCCGATTTAGACTCTTAGAGAGTTACACGAGACACTGGAGGATGACTTATCCAGGATCACACAGCCAATGTGCCCTTCCAGTCTGGGGGATAGAGAGACACTTAACTTCAAAAGAAAAAGTCACTAATATATAAGAGACACTATGCTAGACCTTGAGGATAGAGAGGCAAAAATGAAGCAATTCCTGCATTCAGGGAACTTAAATTTTCCTGGAAGTCAGATAGTTTTATATTCTACATAAATTCATCAAATCTAAGTTATATGTAATTTTTAGTTTGCTAAAAGGAATGGAATGTATTTGTAGAGATGTGACCTTTTACAAAATAATGTTAATAATAATCTTATTTGCTTTGTGACCCTCTCATTTCCATCTACATCAGACATTATTGTAATTTTGCCTCTTTTTTTTTTGTTGTTTAGCATAATACCTCACACATGGGAGAAGCCTGGTAAATGTTTATTGATTCACTGATGGCTTTAAAAATAGTACTGGCCAGCACATACATGGTATTTCAGTTTTCTCTGTCCTTCCGCCTCATCATTTCATAAGTCTCTCCATCTTTCTTTGTATTCCTTGTCATTTGCCATTTTAGAGCAATTCTATTCCACGAAATTGATATGCCACGAGTCAGTCATTTGTATGATTGAAAATGTTACCCTAAAAAAGAACTACATATCCCAAGAGCCCACTGACTTCCTGTCATTACTTCCTGTAGACAGAGGATAAAGGGCATAGGCTTTGGAGGCTTCTCTCTGATGTAGAATCAGCAGTAATGGTGGTGAGTGGGGATGGCTAAAAATGGTTAACCAGCCATGGGCACGTGGTCCTTATTTTGTATCTTCTTTATTCTTTGATTTCTAATGATCATTAACAAACCTCTTAGAATATAATATTATTATTGAGATTTAATATTAACTTTTACATCGATGGCAACCACTAGTCGGAGAAGAACCTCTCAAAATTTTAAGATAGCCTAGATAAAAATTTTTAAGCCATGTTTTTTCCTGCCAAGGCTTTTTGCCCACCCCACCCACCCTCACAAACTCCAACTCTCTTTGGAGCTGCTGCATTTTTCTTTTTCTACTTTTTGCTCCATTGCTTATTCTCCCTACTGGCAGGGCTATGTTTAGTGGGGAGACTCTTGGAGAAGGAGAAATAAACTGCTTCTCTCCTCCAACTGCTTGAGTCCTTCGTTCCTTGTTCCTCCTTTGTTCCTCCTCACTGCTGACTCTGGGGTTCTTGATACTGCTTCCTCCTGATCTTCTGGACCCAGATTGCTCACCCAGGCCCCAGCAGGGCTTCCAGAAATCCTCTTCCTGATCTCCATCTCCGATCCTAAATCAGCCTCTATCCCTACCAGACCCTGACCACTGTTGCTGACCCTGCTGGGCCGATTGCTGCTAGGAGAAGCTAGGAGTCCTTGGAGTTGCTCCTCAGGACAGATGGTAAAAAAATAAACCAACCAGGGTGTCTTTTTCCTTAGGCAACAATTAGCCTCCTAACTCCCTCTGGGGAAACTAGCATTTTACCTCAGGGGGTACAGGGAGAAGGAAGAGACTCTTCCAAACAGGAAGTTGATTACAAGCATGGAGTATTCTATGAAAGAACAGTGCATTACCTATTTCAAAAGGCTTCCAGCTTTAGGATGTTTTTTCTTTCTACCACTGATCCTTTCAATTATCTTGCCTGAGATTTAGTGGAGAAATTCATCCCCCTACAACTCTTTGACATTTGGGACTGCACAGTTGAGATTCCTAAAACCCATGTTCTCCCTCCCACAGTGCTGACAATAGGGATCTGAATTTTAGAAAAAGGAACTTTAAAGGTCTGGAGGTGAAATTTTAAGCCTTTTCAGACTCCATTTTTAAAAATGAAAGTCTCTGTATCTTATTGTATTTTGCTGATTGTTTGGTTTAAGATTTAATTTTTTGTTTTAAGTTCATATATTAATGTATTTGTTACTGTTCTGTTACACTGAATCATTTTAATCTACTGTGTTTTAACTATTAGATATATTCTGTTACCTTTCCCTTTTGACTACTGAAAAAAATATTGTAAAACATTGTAAAATCCCATGAACAGCCTTTTTTCCATTTTGCATTTGTTAATTGTCACATCAATGATTGATGAACTCAATCTGACTAACAACCTTTAGAGAATTTAATAAGCTAAGAATTTAATTATAATGTTAAAGAGTCTTCAGAAATAATTTTAATTAACTAGTGGTTTCTGAATAGATGAGATTTTTTTATATTTACATTTTAAAGAATGTTGTATTAAAGGTAGAGAAACAAAGAAATGTTCCTACCAAGGTATTTCTATGAAGTAGAAAGCCAAAAAGAGCTCCTGCAAAATTCTTCAGTTTAATTTACTTCTACCAGAACAATCTAGATTTCTTGGTGATATTTTAGACCCAAATAAGTTTTACTTAAAAATATATTTGCCAAGGTTGAAAGATTTGCTACATCTGTAAAATATGTGACAAATATCCATCAGTTCATAGGTTTTTTTTTGGTCATAAAGCAACTTATATGAAATATGATAATAGATTTGTTTGCTATTGTAATTAGATGGGCTATTATAACTCTGGGGATATTGATACTTTTACATATACTATTGTTCTTTATAAAAAAACTGTTACTTTGTGAAAATCATTTGTTTGCACTCACAGTGGATCATGGCCAGGTATGAAGAGGAAATGGATCTCATTTTTGGTTAGAAACCTTGTATTTTACATTTCCTTAGCTGTCATAGTGTGTCAATGATTATAAGCTATATGTTTTTATTTTTAAAACTCTTTTATTATTATATTTTTCTTGCATGTGCAAAATAGTATTTCAGTTTTATTTTTCTCTCCTTTTTATATTTGAAGCATGTTACCAATATTAAGATTTTTTTAATCTTTTTTGATTTTGCAGGAATATAAGTTTAAAATATATTTACTATAATGTCAATGCATACCCAAAAAGCTTTAGACGATAAAAAATGATACCATTAATTGTTTTAAAACTTTGCTTAATGATTCTGTCTGATTCCAGGACAAGAGACTACAAAAAGAGCCATTGCACAGTGCCAAAGAAGCACAAAACTAAATTGCATAGTGCCAGTTGAGCACAAGGTCAAAGAGACCAACCAATACCAATTGGGTTGATGAAAATTTTGAGCCATGACAAGAGGACTTGAACATGTTTGGGGTTTGAGGTTGTGGCTATTTAACATGTGTTAAAGGAAGGTCTTCCTTGCTCCACATTCTACCAAGTATCTCAAATTTGGCTTTTAACTGGCTCCTAAAATTTAGTCCCTTTTCTGTCTTTCATAGTGTGGCAAACTTTCTGTAGTCCTGGCTACTGATTGGGTATCATTAAGCATCATTGCTTAAATCATTTTAATTGGGCCCTGATTCAAGGACCTGTTATAGATTTATTTTTCCTATACTTAGAATTTTTACACATAAGACTTTGATAGACTATATTTCATACAGAAATTATCTTTTTTTATTTGGATTTTTTGGATTTTTTTTATTTCTCTTGCCAATTGATTCATATACCTTATAACTTAGCCATGCATCCCTAAGTAATCCCTGTGTTTTTCAACACCCTCTTCAGGGGGAAATGTATTATTATTTTTTTAAGTGGCAAATTTTAAATTCTTTTTTAGAGTAATTTTAGGTTAAGAAACATGATACCTCTCCAAATCCAGAAAATGAACTCTTCTTAGAAGGTACTATGAAGAGGCCTCCACAGACCAAAAGCTACATCAAGAAGATCCAGAATGAACTTTGGGATGTGGCGATTTGAACTGTGTGGGGTCAAATGCATTTTTTTTGTATGTATACTCTTATGCCAAAGGGGACTGCCCCCTAAATGGCTTTTTGTCAATGTGCCTAGCAATTATTGGTTTTGTTCTCTTATCCTCAAATTATTGCAATTTCAAAGTTGGTATGTTTACAAGACCCACTGGAGAGACTAGTCTTCCCTGGGTCTCATGGGGGATGTATGTTACCCTAAAAAAGAATTACATATCCCAAGAGCCCACTGATTTCCTGTCATTACGTACTTCCTGTAGACAGAGGATAAAGGATGTGGGCTTTGGAGGCTCCTTCTCCCTGATGTAGAATCAGCAGTAATGGTGGTGAGTGGGGATGGCTAAAAATGGTTAACCAGCCATGGGCACATGGTCCTTATTTTGTATCTTCTTTATTCCTTGATTTCTAATGATCATTAATAAGTCTCTTAAAATATAATATTATCATTGAGATTTAATTTTAACTTTTACATATTCAACCCTATCAGTTTCTCCTCAAAATAAACATTCTTATTTCTTTAATTCTTATAATATTTCTATTCTATAATATTTAATATATATGTATACAATAATACATAATTTCTATATATAATATAACATTTCTAACATTCATATAATATTAAAGATCAATTTTAGTTTCAGGCAACAGAATGATAACAGATAAGTTAAATTCCAAGCTTTTTCCATCAGCAGTTTGTAATTAGACTTTGCAAAACACAATACACAACTATGAATTCCTGTGGACAGATGGGATCTTTCCAATATCTCTCTTATGCAAATATTTATCACAGATTTCTGATTTTGAGGAAAGTGAATCTCATTGTGCAAAGGAAATGAAATTTGTGACTGAGTTTGAATGAAGGAGATATAAGTTCAAGGAAGTGGGATTGTGAGAGGAAATGTGTTCAGTGAATAGAGTAGGAGTCAGGAAGAACTGGGTTCAAATCCTGCCTCTGACACTTGGTAGTTATGTGACATTGGACAAATTTATTAAGCTCTTTGAACCTCAGACAGCTCTCTGAATCTTCAAGATATAGATGGGTTGTGATCTGATCTGGTCACAAAGTAGTTTCAATGATTAATAGGATCCCAAGTACTTAACATAAGGATATATTGACATCATTATTTTCAAGTTGCCTCCCTTGTTAGAATGTAAGCTCCTTGCAGAACCAGGAGAACATTATACACAGAGATAGATACACTGTGGCACAACTGAATGTAATGGACTTCTCTACTAGCAGCAATGCAATGATCCAGGAGAATTCTGAGGGACTTATGAGAAAGATCCTATCCACATCCAGAGAAAGAACTATCCACATCCAAAGGATAGAAACACAGCAGAAAAACAATTGCTTGATCACATGGGTCAATGGGGATATGATTGGGGATGCAGACTCTAAACAATCACCCTAGTGCAAATATCAATAATATGGAAATGGATCTTGATCAATGACACATGTAAAACTCAATGGAATTGTGCATTGGCTATGGGGAGTGAGGTGGGAGGAGGGGAGGGAAAGAACATGAATCATGTGACCATGGAAAAATATTCTAAATTAATTAATTAAAAAAAAAAGAATATAAGCTCCTAGAAGGCAGGGATTTTTTTTTTGGTCTTTCTTAGGATCCTCAGAATAAATAGTTCCTGGCCCATAGTGTGAGAAGGAAATCACTTTAAAAGACTGATATATATAAATTTAAGGTCGCCAAGGAATTCAGCTATGTAATTCCTAAATGAAAACTCAAGTCAGTAGTCAACCTTTTATGGAGTTTAATTACAAACAGGAGGAAGAAAGGTATTAGAAATAGAGAGAGAGAGAGAGGGAGAGAGAAAGGGGAGAGAAGGGAATAGGGCTTAAATACCCCTTCTGTTTAGGCTGGGCCAAAAGGCCCAAGCCCTTAGATAGCTGAGGCAAAGAAAAGAGATCAGTCCCTATTACTCGCGTGACCAAAATGGAGAAACAGTCTCAGCGGCCTCCGCCTCCAGCTTCCTTCCGAGCAAGCTTCTCAGAGCACAACCTCTCCAACCAACCACCACTAGTCCTCAGATCCCCGCTATCTTTAAGGAAACCATCCAAGTTCCCTCCCCTCAGTTCTCACATCTACCAATCACTGTCCATGTCTTCCCTGTGCCAATGGTGGCTCTAGCTTAACCCAGGACCACCCAGAGGTCTGTGGCTTTGCACATGTCTGTTGAAGGTCATATTCTCAAATAATTAAATCTTGATCCTTTGCTGCAGCCCTTCCTAAATCCTGTTATCCTGAGTAGGGTGGAGATTGGAATAATTAAATTTTGATCTATGCTGCAGCCCTTCCTAAATCCTGTTACCCTGAGTAGGGTGGAGATTGGAATAATTAAATTTTGATCTATGCTGCAGCCCTTTCCATTGTTCAGCAAAAGGTTTCTGTCCTAAAGTAATCTTAAGAAGGGAGGAGGAGGAACCTCCCTTGCCAATGGGGTTCATATTCCAATGGAGAAATTTCCAACATTCACAAGTCTAAGAAATTTTAAGGTTTACAATAGTGAATGCTTACTGCTGGCTGATCAACGAATGTAAGCACAGTTTTATAGAGAGCAGAAATATTAGAAAGTTACCTAGATGAATATTGTATGAATTTTTTTGCAACAACTTTGACCCAAGGAATCCTCAAGAAATGGTCTCACAGACCCTTTTGAGCAGAGGGATGTACCTCCACATGAAGATTAGTAGTTAATTACACACACACACACACACACACACACACACACACAATAAAGGTACAACATATGTATGAGACTACAGGCGTAGCATATTCAAAAGAAGTGCTCATATCCTGCCTTAATAATTTCCTAGCTATGTGACCCAGGCCAAGTGATTTTATCTCTGTCATCCTCAATTTCCTCATCTGTATAATGGGGATAACAATAGTTCCTACATCCCAGAGTAGTCCTGAAAATTGATTGAGATAATATATGTAAGGGGTTTAAGTCAATGTCTGGTACATAGTAAGAGCTTTAAAAATATTTGTTGCCTTCCCCTGTTTACAAGTCCAATAGTGGAATTTGTATTAAATACTTGGTTGATTTTAGGGAAATGATTAATAGAAATATGGAGCCTCCTAGACAACCCATGGATCCCTAATATGTACTCTGTCTTTAAGGAATATGGGCAAGATGAATGTCTGTCACTAGCTCAGCTTTCTAGTTGGGAGTAGATGAGTTTTAATCACCAGAGAGAACAGAGATATCATTTCCATAAAACACGTAATCCCAGCATGAAATCATTTCATTATATGTGCAGGAAGATAATCTTTGGTTATTCTGAAAATATTGATATTTCCTCTGAGAAATTTGAGAGTGCCCTGGGATAATATGATAGAAATTCTAGCTAGGCTCCTGTTAACTCACATCATGGCTTGAAATATGTGGAACTATTTGAAATGTGCATTTAGGTGGCATAGAGCATTGGACCTAGACTCAGCAAGACTTAGCTTCCTGAGTTCAAATCTGGCCTCAGACACTTACTGGCTGTGTGACCCTGGACAAGTCACTTAACCCTGTTTGCCTCAGTTTCCTCATCTGTAAAATAAGCTAGAAGAATGAAATGGTAAATGATTCCAGTATCTTTGCCAAGAAAACCCCCAATGGAGTCATGAAAAGTTGGGCAGGGTTGAAAAATAAGTGAACAAATTTGAAATGTTGAGGACCCTTTGTCACTCATTGCAACAAACCTTGCCCCAAACTTGAAGGAGTTGATGATGATAATTAATAACCAGACAATAACTTGATTGTTTCCTTTAGAAGAGACTCTTACTTTTGTACTAATAATAGGGCTTGGTACATAATAAGTCATTAATAAATTTTGTTTTCATTCATTACTTCCTTTAAACACTTTACATATATTCTTTGCTTTGACCTTCTTCACAGCAGCTCTGGAAAGTAGACACTATTATTATCCTCAATTTTCAGATAAGGAAACTGAGGCAGAGTGAAGATAATTGACCCATCCAGGGCCATTAGCTAGATGGGGATATATAGAAACAATATCTCTTTGCTGTGTGGAGAGTCTCTTACCAGCCAGATATAGGTTTGGAAATTCTCTTTAGGTTAGGTCTGTTTCCACAGTGATGCTGTCCTGGTTAAAAATGCAGACGATGGGCTTATAAGCAAAGTACAGCAATTCTGCAATGCTACTTGCTGCCCAGGGAGTTGGACTTTGTGCAGAGGGAGTTAGCCTAACGATATCAATCTCTCTGTTTTGCTTTTAAAGAACTTTACCACCTGGCCTCAATCTTTCTTTCCAGCCTCATTAGAAGGTACTCTTCCAGCGAGGCAAACTGACCTTTTCTCTGTTCCCCAGGCACTCCCTCTCTTGGCCATCTCCCATTCCCAGATTACACTTCTCTCTGCTACTCCTTTAAGAAGCAGCTCAGGGGGGCAGCTGGGTAGCTCAGTGGATTGAGAACCAGGTCTAGAGATGGGAGGTCTTGGGTTCAAATTTGACCTCAGACCCTTCCCAGCTGTGTGACCCTGGGCAAGTCACTTGACCCCCATTGCCTAGCCCTTACTGCTCTTCTGCCTTGGAGCCAATACATAGTATTGCCTCCAAGATGGAAGGTAAGGGTTAAAAAAAAAAAAGAAGCAGCTTAGACTTTTTTCAACGTATCAATCAGTTGTGTTGATCTGTTTCCCTTTGTTTATTTTAGTTATCAATAAGTTATATTTTAAAAGTATAAAGTATATTATGGTGTATTATAAATAAAATTATATTTTTGGAAATCTTTTTACGATACTACTTGTTATATGGGACAGCTCTCTGGGAAGGTGAGAGAGAACGATACTGGGGCTAACTCTGATGATGTAAGAAACAGAGGACAGCATCTTTTATGTCCAAGTTCACCCCATTTGATAAAGGATTGCCCTGATGCCTTTTTTAATCATATGTTTTTGGCATGAAGGAATAAAATAAAAAATAAAACATTTGCTATAGCATTAGATTATAAAATTCCTTGAGGATAAGGAATATCTTTTGCCTCTTTGTATCCCCAGAATTTGGCAATGTGCCTGCCAAATAGACACCTAATAAATGTGTATTGAATGAAAGAACAAATAAAAGCACCATGCAATGAAATAAATTAGTAAATAAAATAAATGATTATATAACAAATATTATATACAAATAAATGAAAGCACCAAAGAAAGAATTGGAAACACAAAGCTAAAAGTGAATCCTTGCCTTCAAGTAGATTATTGTTTAATGGGAGAGGCAGGTTTAATAAATAAAGTTTAGCTCAAGCATCATCATCTCTATGAAAGTTTTCATTATCCCCTCCCTCCAACCATTAGTGCTCTCTTTACTAAACTATCTTGTATCTAACTACTTTGTAAATATGTGTGTTTATTAAGACTATATTTGTGCTGTAAATATTTTTAATTTTTTTAAACCCTTACCTTCCATCTTGGAATCAATATTGTGTATTGGTTCCAAGGCAGAAGAGTGGTAAGGGCTAGACAATGGGGGTGAAGTGACTTCCCCAGGGTCACACAACTGGGAAGTGTCTGAGGCCAGATTTGAATTCAGGACCTCCCATCTCTAGACCTGGCTCTCTATCCACTGAGCCACCTAGTTTGCACCTGCTATATTTATTTATATACACATTTATTTTTTTCCTCAGTAGAAAGTTCCTTAGGAGGAAGTAAGGAAACAAGAATTTATTAAGCACCTACCATGTACCAGCTACTGCAGTAAATGCTTTACAAATTCTGTTGCATTTGATCTTCAAAATCCTAGGTGCCACTATTAATTCTATTTTACAGTTGATAAAACTGAGGCAGACAGAGGTGAAGTGACTTGCCAGGCACACACAGCTAATAAGCATCTGAGAGTGGCTTTGAACTCAGGAGTGGGGCTTGTTTTATTTTCTGTACTTCTGTCTCTAGTGCCAAATGCAGTACTTATCATATGGTATGTGCTTAATTAGTATCTGTTAATTGATTGATTAAATTCAAATTTGTCAAGAAAAAATCCAGAATTGAAATATTTTTAGAAAGAACTATATTAAGTCATCTAGAAGAAGAATGAGTCAACAAAGGTGACTCACTCCCCTGACCCCTATGAGTTATACATTTTATAGGAGAAACAAAGGAGTGAGGAAGTAGTCATCTGACTGGCAGACACGTAATGAGTTTCCAAATTAGGCACACTGATTGTTTAAAACATATATCTCAGGAAATTGGAAAGGCTTTACATCAATCCTCAGATCCCCTGTAAGGTTTCTGGGGTCAGCATGGCCTGTCTGTCTTGAGTTAAGCAGTAAACAAGTCTGGTCTCTAATATGACTTCTGGTTTTTTGCCATTCAAGGCTAGATTCAAATAAAGCAATAATTTTCCCCACAATCCCCCCCCCCGCCCATTTGGGGCATCTGCAGCCCAATATGCCTATTGTAATAGAAGCATAATTACAGAAACAGTGAATTAGATTAAGATTTAACAGGAAGTACCTTAAAACCCAAGTGAGTGGAAGCATCCCCTTTATCACCCATTTATCAAGAACTTGATGGAATTCTTTTAAGGAGGGACCTTTTCTCAAGGAGTCATAATCAGGGAGATCAAACTGACTAAGCAATCAGGAGGCTCAGTTTTGTATCGGGAAATAAGCACTCAATACAACGCAGGAAGATTTTCCAAGGATCAAAAGCAATTTCAGAGAAAAACACATATGGCCAATACAAACCACATTAGAATCTGTTTGAGCCATCCAATGTGAGGCAGCCATGACTGCATCCAAGACCACCAGGTATCAGCAATGGAGGATTGTTGGCTACCATAGGTCTGCTGGGCAGGTTTCAATAATGTAATTTTGTCTAAAATATTAAAGCAACACAAGCCCTAAAATTCTTGGCACTGGGTTGGGAGTCAGGAAGATCTGAATTCAAGTCTAACCTCAGACACTTCCTAGCTATGTGACCTCAAGTAAGTCACTCAACCTCTTTATGCCTAGGATGCAGCTAGATGGCTTAGTGGATAGGGTTCTGGGCTTGGAATTAGGAAGACCTGCATTCAAATCTTGCTTCAGACATTTTCTAGCTGTGTGATTCTGAGCAAAAGTCATTAACTTCTGATTGTCTGACAAAAGGATGTACTGGAGAAAGAAATGGCGAACCACTCCAGTATCCTTGCCAAGAAAACCCCATCCACAGATAGCAATGGTCCCTGGGGTCATAAGGAGTAGGACACAACTCAACAGCAGCAACAACAACAGCAACAGCAACAACAACAGCAGCAGCAATGACAATGACAATAACAACAGCAGCAACAACAACAGCAACAACAACAGCAGCAGCAATGACAATGACAATAACAACAGCAGCAATAACAACAGCAGCAACAACAACAACGACGACAATAAAAACAACAGCAGCAGCAATGACGACAACACAACAATAATAGCAGCAGCAGCAACAACAACAACAGTATCCCACTGCTCAGGAGGAACCATTCTAAAGGAAGACATGTGGGCACAGCCAGAGGATACTGATACTCGTGTCCTTATTAGGATGGTTGATGCTTGGTGTTAATTCACAAATTCAGTGCATGATTTAACATAGCTCACACTGGAGAGAAAATACTTAAACATTATTCCACCTAATATTTTTAGGAATGGAAATTCAGATTTCCATAGGGCATCATTATGTCAAAATTCCAGCGAAATCGATAGTTCCTAATTGGCCCACTTGTGGTAGGATGTTTGCTGACAGTCTTTCTTGTAGACAGAAGTCATTGCTGTTAAAAGTGCTGTTAGGGGCAGCTCACTGGATTTAGAATGTGACTTCATACACTTCCTAGCTGTGTGATCCTGGCCAAGTCACTTAACCCCTATTGCCCAGCCCTCACTGTTCTTCTGCTTTGGAACCAATGTATGGTATTGATTCTAAGATAGAAGGTATGGATTTAATTTGTTAAGTGCTATTAGACCGCATGACCCATATATTTCCTTTCAGGAGGGGGATTAGAGTGAATCCCTTGTTCTACTTGGATGAAGCATGCCAAGAACATGATACCAATCTTAATGAGAGGCATGGTGAATTACTGAGCTATTAATTGGAGTCCACATTTATAGAGTCCATTTACGATCTTAATGGGTAACCAACAGGTACCAAGCCTGTTGGTGACTTAGGGAGCTGTCTATACCAAGCATGTGAAGACTCCCCCAGAGGAATAGATGGATGAGAACAATTTTTTCCTCTGGTTCTATAGAATATTTAGAGCCTAGTTAGACATTGAAGATGCTGAAGTTGTCTATTGAACACCATGTCATCACTAGTCATCCTGACTGGACTTGGATGACTCTGGAAGAAAAAAATGAGGCTGATGGTTTTGTTTGATTCTGCCTCGTTGACATTCAATTTATGCTTAAGTCAAGAAATCATCCCATGATTTCAGTGTCTTCTTCAAAAATGAAGGATAAAAAGCAATTACAATCCACTGCAATCTTAGTATTTACTGCTCCTCCGAACAGCTATCCCACTCATGATGAAAAAAGATATCCACCACCAGAGAGGAAAAAGTCAGCGTCCAAATGCATATTGAAACATATCATTTTTAAGTTTTTAATTTTATTTCCTCCAGAAAATTTTCTCTAGTGTAAGCAATATGTGTCTTCTTTCACAACATCATGAACATGGAAATAAGTAGTAGGAGTCTCTCGGTAATTGAGGATGACGATTGTCTTTGTGCGTTTTCATCTATGATAGATGAGTGTGCACAAAGACACTTGTGCGTGAAGGAGATTTAAGTGGAAAAGTAGGTGCACAGAGACAGTTCCAGTCTCTCGGCGTTGGAAGCTTGGGTCCAGTGGCATGAAAAGTCGTTACACCTGGAGACTTCCTCAGCTGCATTGGATGGCCATGTTGTCTTTTATGCTCCAACACGCCCTAAGCACTCCACAGTGCTTTGCTGCGTTGCCCTCTCAGCTGTTGAACCTTCATATTGGTTTCTTCCATCTGTTCGGCCGAAGCAGTCTTCACATGCTGAGTGAGCAAAGCCCTGGTTCACCAGGGGTCGATGACCCGATGGCTACCCTCACAAGGTTTAGCCGGCCTGTCGAAGCCATTGCCCGGGGTGTGGCCGCTGCCACATGCTAGCAGCTACTGGGAGCCACAAGTGAGAGCTGGGTGTCAGGTGGGGGTCAGAGGCTGGAGAGCTGCCCTAGAAGGGCACGACAAGCCCTCCATACCAGAGATGCTATCCCTCCCTGAACACCCCATACACCCTGGAAATAAGTATCATATGGTAATATGTATACAGTCTATATTATATGATTTCTTGGGGAGACAGGAGGGGTAGGAGGGAGGGAGATCACATGGATTGCAAAGTGTCAGAAAATGAATATTAAAAATGGTATCAACATGTAATCTGAAGAAAAAAGTTCCCAGTTCTGCTTAGTTCGTTCTGCATCAGTTCATACAAATCTTTCCAGCTTTTTCAGAAATCTTCCTTATCATTTCTTAGTCTTTCAATGTTTTTTGATGACTCAAAGTGGGAGCCACAGAATGTGGAGGCTCTTTTCTACCTGGGAGATGATATGACCTATAATATATATGCTACCCCATCTGGATTCATGAGCAATGAGACTCAAAACCTGGATAAATTCTGTGATCAATTTCTTTGTGATGAGGATGTTTCCATCCATCCAGAGAAGCTGGCCTCCATAATCAGAGCATGCTCATATCCTCTTTAGCTTCCTGGGGTGGGCTTCATTCGAATGCCTGGGTTGTATTACATACAATAGGGCATAGTCGGTAGTATAATTTAGCTGCTTGTGTGACTCTAAAGCCCTCCGAAGCCCTTCAAATTTCTTCCCTACTCTCGTTTGGTTTTCACATGCCAAGCAGTCAACAGAGTGAACCTAGAAATGGAGAAGAGCAAGAGGGATTACTTGGCAGCTTTATTAGAGAACTAAATGCCAGTTTCAGCAGGGACCAAACCAAGCTTCATCCAAGGTGCTCCCTCAGTCTCAGAGTGGTTACCTGGGCTGGCACTAAACAATGCCAAAGACGTGGAAGAGAGCCAAGTGTCCTAGGAATAGTGGAAACTGAACCGAAAAGAGAAACAATCCCAGGAAAATGCTGCCCTCCCCCACTGTGTGGCCAGCAGTGGTATTCCATTGGTTGAGAAAGTCCCAGACAGATGAATGAGCCTGGCATTTAAAAATGGGGGTAGAGGTGGGGGAAGAAAGGAAGGGAGTTGTATTTCCTGTACGACTCAATCAACACATGCAGCATTAATAGGAGCCGCAGCTGCCATTAAAAAGCCTCTGAGCTTCCAGAGCTGGCTCAAATCATGCAAAACCCCGAAGGCATCTCTCTATCAGTGTACATAGTGACAATCTGGCCTTCGTGAGAGCAACAAGCTCAGGAACCTGGGCAGATGAACAGTCAGGCAGAAATCCTGAAAGCAAAACAGCAATAGGAGAGTAGATAACAAACCCAGATCAGAGGGTCTCTCTCATCTCTAAGGCAAGAACCATCAACAGACCAGATGCAGTCTGGATTATCAAGGGGAGCCTCTGAGAGATTGTGCCAGGGTGAGAAAGCCAATAGGCAGATTGTCATGATGGGAAAGGCATCCTTAGGGTCTGGGGGATTGGGAGAAGAGTCTTGGAACTGAGGACAGGACACTGGAAAATATGAAGTTCTCCGCAAGAAGAAGTAGATCATATCTGAGACTAGAAAGATGTTGGGTAGCCTCCTATTTGCCAAGCATCCAAACATTTTGAGGGGGTCACACAGTAAAGGGATTTCCTAGGGTCAAAGCTTAGGTTTTCACCAGGGTTGAAGAAGTAACCACTCCACATAGACAAATAGAGTCTTTCAGCTACAGAATTGTCTTTGGCAGTGGTGGTCCTTTGGTGGTTGCATTACCATCGGTTGATATCTTGACTTGAGCATGAATTGAATTTAAGTGATGCAGAGTTGCACAAAGTCATCATCTCTCTCTCTCTTCCAGAGCCATTGAAATTCATTGGCAAGACACAAGTCAGGATGACTGGAGATAGCCCAGGATGCAATGGATGACCTTGGCTTCCTCAATATCTAACCAAGCTCTAAGTGTTCTTCTACAGAGTCTACTTCAGTCATCATTGGAACAAATTGTTCTCATCTGCCCATTTCACTGGAGGGAGGGGGGCTCTTCACATTGCTTAAGTAGACATCTCTAAAACTCACAGATGTGAGTTGGAGGCCTTTCAGTTACCCTCAACCTGGTTGACCCATCAGTCCAAACAGTCTTACTGGAGTGTGGCCACTGCAAATGCTACAGCTTCTTGGAACCACAGGTGGGAGTTGGGTGAAAGATTAAACACTGAGGGTAGATGAGCAGCCCTGAAAAGGGTTCTCACCCTCACACCAGAGGTGTTAGACCGTAATAAGGTACAGGTCAACTTCCATCCCCATGAGACTGAGTTAGGACCTTTGAAGCAAATGCTTCTCATGACAAAAGAACATGAACGATTTGTAATAATTAAAGACTCCTAGATGAGAGCAGAAAGGAGAGAATTCCAAAGGTAAGAACCTCCTGTGCTTCAGAGGACCATGGGAACTGGTAACCTGGGACATTTTAAGTGGTAAGTTTCTCCAAGGGTTGTACAATGGTGGAATAATCAGAGATCCATAGGCAATAGTAGCCAGCCATTCCCCAAATGCTTCCTTACTTTGGGGTTTCTGTAAACTAGTGATGCCTTGGATTCTTTCTGGTGAGAGACACTGCTGACCCTCTGAAATGGTAAAACTTTAGTAATGAACCAACAGAAGGGCCTCCTTGAGCTTTTTGCAGCTCATCTTATATTCTAAGTCATGTAAACAAATGAACAGAACATCTTTCTGAGATGAGATTAGGTTGGGGGTACAGAGCAAGGGGTCATCCACATACTGGATCAGAGTAGATGTCTGAGGAGGATGGAAGAACTGGAGATCTTGTGAATCAGTGGAAACGATGGTGGAAACTGAGGGAGATGACACCAGATGTACTGCTCCTCTTTAAAGATGAAGGCAAACAAAAACTGACTACCTAGGTGGATGGGAATAGAAAAAAGGCAAAGCACAAATCAATAACTGAAAAAATAGGATAAATTGGGGGGGGGGACAGAACTGAGAATTGACAAGGGATTAGGTACAACAAAACACAGGAGAGCCACAAAAGAATTAACAAACCTGAGAACTTGAACAAAATGATAAAGTTGTTTCCTTTCAGGTGTAATCATTCCACGTTTTAGGGCTAGTAATATAGGGATGTTGCAAGGGGATCTAGTCCTAGCCAGATCTCTGCCTGACAAGAAGCCATGGGGGACAGGTTTAATACCGTCTTATGCCTCATGGGGTAAAGAGCACTGTTTGAGAGAGAGAAAAATCAAGAGATTATTTTAAGGGATAATAATGGGAATCCTTTGGGCATAGCCAACATTTTTCTTCCCCAGAGCTCAAAGTGAATTAGGCACCCAAATGATGCTCATCAAGAAGAATAAGGAGGACAGATAAATCTGGCATTTTAGGTTTCAAATCTTCTTCAGGACACTGAATATGGCAATCCCCCTGAGAGAGGAGGTCACAACTCAACAAGCTAATAAATGGGGTGCTTGGGCTGATAAGAAACTGATCCAGTAGGCAGACATTCAGGGGCCTGGAGACTGGAATCAGGATAGGCTGGCCCCCAACTCCAACAACAATGGCAGAATTACTGGAAAGAGGAGTCAGGAAAATCAGCCCCGTGCTGAGTTTTATTTTTTTGTTGGTGTTAAAAATGATAATTGTAGCATAAAAACAAGCTTTAGAAACATGCATCAGAGGGCACATATTCTCCCTGGGACCTCACTCTTACTCCTAGTAGGGTGTATATCACTATCTTAGAAAACTGAAGAGAGAAGAAAAGAGTGGCAGAGAATGCTATGTCTTATGTGACAAAGTCCCATCAGGACCAGTGTCCACAAGACTTGGGATAGGGTTCTCCTCCATATGGACAGTAACAATAGGTTGGGTAAAGGATAGGAGGGTGAACAATAAGAAAAGATCTGTGGTGGACCTCTATATGGTTATCCCATTGGATTTTCTTAAGGGGTGTTCTGTTATCCCTCCTCTAGAAGGGACACTCTTTCCCTCAATGTCCCTTTTGCTTACAATAAGTATAAGTATTCCTGGAGAGGGGTAGGTGTGAATACCAGTCTCTCCTTTCAGGGGGCTTGTGCTAGGGAAAAGGTGCTCTTTTGGGGAAGGGAGACAGACATTTCTGCCTGTTTAACATAAAAAGCTTTTCTTCCATTTTCTCTTTTTTGGTCTTGTCCTGTTCCAAAATCCTTGAGGCGACTTGTAACACTTCCTCAAGAGTAGCCTGACTAGTCAAGGCTTTTAGGGCATCTGTCTTTAGAGGTTCTCAGAGGCCATTAGTGAAATGGGCTTCTAGGGTTTCTCCTCCTCCCAAAGTTCTCTTAGTGCTGTGATTTCTATAACAGCTCTTCAATGTATAGACATATTCCCAAGGGTATTCATCCTTCTGCTCCATACAGCTGCTCATTTCACCCCAATCGATTTTCTGGGGAAACATTTCTCTGAAAGTCTGGATCAGTTTAGCCTGAGGTCCCTGTGCCTCGATTAGGGTCTCAGGGGATCTCTTGAGACCATCCTGATTTATCCAGTGGTGGACTTCATAAATCTCTTCCAAGGAATAAGATTAGAAACTAGTTGATGTCTTCCCAAGAGGGACAATAAGCTATAAAGATAGACTGAAACTTTTCAATGAATTCCGTGGGTTTATCCTGGATTTTTTGGGAAGTCTGACTTTTATTGCTGTGACTCCATAGGTGACCAGGGCATAAAAATTTATTGAGAAAGACCAACCTGTTGTGGGAATTCTCTTAAAGGCATGGCAGTAATAGGGATGGTCTCGTATCATGTTCTTCCTGATCCCTTGAGCTCCCTCCATCTGACTTGTGCCCTTATGCCCTAGTTGGAGCTTATACAGACCCTGGAGGTCAACTGGGCTTCCCTTATGTGGCATAATTTCCCATGTCTCTGTTTTTGGAGGGATGGAGGGCCTGAGGGTGAGTTACCATCCCCAGCACTGAACATAGATCCAGGTGGTCCTCATGGAGTGGGGGAGGATCTTTGGGCAAGGAGTAGGGACAGATGCTTCATAGCTTTTGGAGGCAACTGGTAAAGCACCTCTCTTTCCTTCAGCTGACTTCTTAGACTAGTCATTTTCTCATTTGGCCTCCACTCATTTTCCTTCAGACTCCAGACAACAGACCACATTCTGTTTTTAGTTGTCACCTCACACCAGAGGAACTAAATGCCCACCTGGTAGGAAGGTTTGATCTTAATTGCGCCTCTCAAATAGAATCGTTCCTGTACGTTGAAGGAGCCTTCCCCAGAGAACTATAAAGTGGGATTGGCCCTGGTATAAAAATGCCATTATGAAAGATATTTCACAGCATGTGAGCAATAAAACTTAAACATCTTATTGGTGGGGGCTGGCGGGGAGAGCTTAGAACTAGATGAACCCATTGTGAGAAAGAAGAACCTACGCAGTACTAGAACTAGAACACATATGTCTTCTCCAAAGCTATGTCCAATAGTAGAACAAACAAAACAAGACACAACAGAATACAAAGACTTTCTCGAGAAACTCGTAGTGAAGGTAGAGAGGGAGAAAAAGCGTTCTCTATGGTTGGGCTACAACTATTCAGCCTGCAAGTTCCCAACCCTGGTCAAACTAATATATGTGTTCCAACTTCCCTCATTAATACGGGGTCATCCTCATGGGTGCAGTCCTGGTGTTAGGACACCAGTTTGTTAAATGTTTCTCAATCTCTGAAATTAGTTATCAGGACAAGTTAAGACCCAAATGTCTAGTAAAGGATTCCCTCCAGCAGGTCATGTGGCTCAGTTGGTGGCCCTTGCATTCGAGTCCTCGATTATAGTGCCTACCATACTGACCAGGATATCTGAGTGGTTGCCACCAATATACGGCCACAGATTAGGTAGCCAGTTTATTGCTAATAATCATTAGAGGACTGAGGGGGAAAGTAGAAGGGGGGAGAGAGAGAGAGAGACAGAGAGACAGAGACACAGAGACACAGAAAGACAGAGACAGAGAGAGAGACAGAGATAGAGACAGAGACATATAGAGAGACAGAGACATATAGAGAGACAGAGACAGAGATAGATCTAGACACAGAGACAGAGAGAGAAAGAGGAAGGGAGAGAGATACAGATAGACAGACAGACAGACACAACCAGAGCACAGAGCAAGAGAGTAGCCAAATTTTAACTGATTGCAATGTTGCCACCAGAATTCTCAGATGACCAATCTGAAAAGACTACTAAAAACTGGCTGATGAGGGCATCTAAACTCGTTCTAACTCACCTGGAGTGTAGATTCTTCAATCCTAAAACCTAGTCCAGGGCAACAATTTGGCCATTTTCCCCCCAAATTCAGGGTACTCACCAGATTCTTGCGATACTGGCTAAGAAAATATGTCTGCCCCACTTACCTCAAACCTGAGATCCCAGAGGCATCCTCGGTGTCCATGGTCTAGGCGGGCGGTCAGGGTTTCTCAGGTGAACAATCAGGGATCCCAGTTCTGATGCCAAATTGTTGATGTCAGTAACAAACCTAGAACTAAAAAAAAAAACAAGCCTTAGAAAGAAGTTAATTGGGGGCAGCTGGGTAGCTCAGTGGATTGAGAGCCAGGCATAGAGATGGGAGGTCCTAGGTTCAAATCTGGCCTCAGACACGTCCCAGCTGTGTGACCCTGGGCAAGTCCCTTAACCCCCATTGCCTAGCCCTTACCACTCTTCTGCCTTGGAGCCAATACACAGTATTGACTCCAAGACAGAAGGTAAGGGTTTAAAAAAAAAGAAAGAAGTTAATTAAATCATCTGGAAGAGGGGGGAGCCAAAATAGATTACCCACTCCCACAACTTCTATGAGTTACACATTATATAGGACTGAAACAAAGGAGCTAGGAAACAGTTGTCTAATTGACCAGTACATGATGAGTTTCCAAATAAGGCGCATAAATTGCTTAAAATGTGTATCTCAGGAAACTGGAAATGTGTCCTTCAGATCCCCCGGAATGTTTCTGGGGTCAATGTGTCCAGCTTGCCCCAAGTTAAGCAATAAAGTCTGGTCTCTAAGCAATATAAGTCTAGTTTCTTGCCATGCAAGGCTAGATTCAAACAATGCAATAACCGCCCCCCCCCCAAGTTCTGTAACCATTTATTAAATGCTTTCTATATTTGGAGAACAGCGAGAGATCCTGTTACCTTTGCTTCAGAGGATATTCCTGTGGTCCTGGAGGCTCAGCCCTGCACCTTTGGCATTCCATATGTACAGCCTACCCTCAATCTACTAGATGATTAACGTGGCTCCTTTTCTGATCATTTATTTTTTGGAATGAAGGAAAGAATTAAAAAAAATATTAAGCATTTTCTATGTGCTAAGCACTGTGATATCACTGGGGTCCCAAAGATCAAAGTGAAACCCTGCCCTTAATGAGATTACAATCTAATAAGAGACATAACACATATAGAAAAGTGGTGTCCAAAGAGGGATGCTTTGGTTTGGAAAGACATTGAGATAGTAAGTGGAGCCTATATATGGGGGCAACAACAAAAAAACAGGGAATAAAATTAATGGAGCAGAAATTCCATAAAAAAAACAACTCACCAGAATGAAATAAATATTTATTAAGCACCTACGAGTGCCAGGCACTTAAGTGCTCAGCACTTTAACAAATTTCAACTTATTTGATCCTCATAATCCATCAAGGTAGGTAATGTTATTACCCCCCTTTTACAGTTGAGGAGACTGAGTCAAACAAAAATTAAGTGACTTTCTCAGGGCCATACAACTAACTGGTAAGTGTCTGAGGCCAGATTTGAATTCAGGTTTTCCTAATTTCAGACCTCCTAGCTGCCACAGAAAAAAAGCACAAGAATTTCCATATTTAGTTGCTCTTTAAAAAAATATGAATGTGTGGTAGAATAGCAAACTCTTGGATGAAAATTCCATCACATTGATGAGACAAGTAAATCTATAACTAAGGGAAACCGAAAAGTTAAGAGACTTCTCCAAGATCACTTAGCCAGTATGTGTTGGAGACAGCATTTGAAACCAGAACTTCCCTGTTCCTTTGCTGTTCCTTAATCCAGTGGATCATCCTGCCTCTCATTTAGCTTCTGGAAGACATATTTTTAAGGAATTAAAGGAAAGAAGGCTAAGAAATACATCATAAAAGTTACAGGACAACAAAAGATAAGAATCCTATGATACCTGATGTGTTTTTTGGAGGATTTAGGGGAAGACAGATAGGGAAAAGAAATAAATTACACTTACAGTGTGTGGCACTGAGCAAATGCTTAATAAAGGCCTTTTCATTTTGTAATTTATAATTGTAATGCTTTATAATTGTTTTATACTTTGTGCTTTTCAGAGAGCTTCCTTTGCCGGCTTTTAGTTCTTGTGAAACAGATGGGGATCAGGTTGTCATTGCCACTTTACTATTGGGAAAACAAAAAATTGCTCAAAGTAAAAAAAGCTCCTTACAAATAAATAGGACTAGAATCCAGAACCCACAACTCTTAGCACTTTTTGCCATGCCAGACGTTAGCAGAAGGAATTTAGAAGAGAGCTTCTGGTTGACAATTCAATAGGCTTGTTAGAACAGGTTAGCTGAGGGCTGACATCTGAAGCCCTCTAGAACCCAGGGCTGTTCTAACTTTTCTGCTAGGCTCTGGGTTGTGCGGTAGCTAGAGCACTGGACCTAGTAGTCAAGAAGCGCCGAGTTCAAATGTGCCCCCAGACATGTATTAGTTGTGTGAACCTAGACAAGTCATTTAACTTTTGCCTGCCTCAGTTTCCATATTTATAAAATACTCCAGGGATGGTGTGAGCATCTGATGAAATAATATTTGTAAAACACTTAGCCCATTATAGGTGTCATAGAAATGATGATGATGATGATGATGATTAGTTGTCCTGTACCTGGAAAGCACCTACTAACTGTCTGTAAAATTCTGTTAGATCCCGATTATGCCAAATGTATTTTAATTCTGTTCCATCTCACACAGGAAGCTGCCACCTTTTCAGATCTATTGAACTGGCAGGAGGAAGCCAACTTTGGGTAAGTCTGTCTTTCTAACTCTGTTTCAAATCTCAGCCTTCCTCTGCCTCCTACCATTCTGAATTGGTTGTTTCCTTTTACTACCAGACAAATGGTCCAGATTAAGGCTCAAGTGCTTCCTGCAACTAATGGGATGCCTATGAAAATAAACTAGTCTCAGCCTTTGTGTGGCAGGGTTAACCGCCGGTCAGACTTACCTGGGACAGGGGGAGTCTGTGCTCAGCCCAAGCTCCCATTTCTGACTTGAGAAGCTCATGGAAAACAGCCTATAAATAGTGGCAAGTTGGTTAAATTCTCCTCCAGGGAATCATGGGGGGAGGATGCTCTCCATCCTCGACAAATGGATTGCCTTCTTTGCTACCCTTTAAAATGGAGGTCTTTGGTCAAATTCCCAAATAGTTTCTTCCCCCAGGAGGTCCTGGAGCTGGTTCCCTGTTAGTTTAGGGATGACTGTGTTTCCAAGGGACTGTTGGCTACAAAGTCAAATGGGAGTGCTGAGAAACTTTTAACACCAACAAAGGAAATGAAGGGGATCAGGATGTTTTGGGGGATGAGGTCATTTCCAAAAGATAAAAATCAAAAGACTGCTTCCTTGAAGTAGATTGGAAAAACTATCTGGATTCTAGGGTTCTAGAGTGGGAGACAGATTATTCATAGGATCAGAGACCTAGGAACCTCTGACATCTATTAAGTCAATGAACATTTATTCATTTTATTTATTTGTCATTTATTTAATTTATTTATTAATATTATTATTTGCCAAGTCACTATAAAGGTCCTCAGATGATAATGGGGTATGTAGTAAGAGAAACAGCAGTTGGGCAGTGTGGTGGATAGAGCATCCTTGTTGGAATTCAGGAAGATCTAAATTCAAATTTGATCCCAGACATTTACTAGCTGTGAAGCCCTGGACAAGTCACTGTTTGCCTCAGTTTCTTCATCTGTCAAATGAGCTGAAGAAGAAAATGGAAAATGGCTCTAGCATCTTTGCAAAGAAAGCTCTGAGTAGAGGGATAGAGGTGGACACAACCAAACAAAAAGAGTTTAATTTGGGCTATCGGGTGCATGAAGGGGATAAAGGGGACAGAGTAAAGAAAGGAAGACTGACCAGAGCCAGGTTGTAAAGGCCTTAAACTGTCAAACAGAGCTGTTTATTTTTGTTTCTTAAGGTAAGAGGGAAGCAAGAGAATTGAGTAGGGAAGTAACAGTCAGACTTGTGTTACAGGAAAATTACCTTAGTAACTCTGTGGAGGCTGGATGGGGAATGGCACTTAAGACCCAACATCCTCATTTTACACATGAGTAAACTGAGGCCCAGGGAAGTTGTCTTGCCTGAGAACATGGAGACCATAAATTTCTTTTTTTTTTTGTCTGTAAATGTCAGATATTCTCTTTGATGTTTAATTTGTCCTTCCTACCACCACTCATTTAAGTTCTTGGGTGTAAAGAGAAAAATGACACAGATTTGACTTGTGCCTTCAAACGTACTGTCCCAGTAGCTCATGTTTATGGCACAAGAGAGAACAGGATCAAGGAAGAGGTGAAATCTCAACAGTCTAAGGCAGTGGTTTTCAAAATTGTTTGGTCTCAGGACCCTTTTACACTCTTAAAAAGGACCCCCCGAGGATTTTATTTATTCACGTCATGTGTATTGATGCTTATCAAATTAGACATCAAAACATTTTAGTATGAAAAGTTTTGGCTGTGCAGACTCCATAGTAGGGTCTTGGGAATCCCCCAGACCACAAAATCTCTGATCTGAGAAATCTTCATTGTTTTTGGTAAGTTGAAATCAGGAACAAATTAGTAATGATCTTGAATATTTCTTACTTTAGACATCACGAAAGAAACCGAGTATCCTCCCTACCTCCAGTTCAAACTAGGCAGCATGACCCAATTCACCTTCACCTTCCTTACAGCAGAGTTGACTTATTCCCCTGCTGTTACATGAGCTCAGATGCCCTGGTGTATTTGGGACCAAGCCTCCCCTTGGCTAGGCTTTCAAAGCCTTTCACATACATGATTCCCTGTTTTCTGGTCCAGCCAGGCTGCTCATCACACACAACACTCCATGCCTTTGCCCTCCCTCATCTCTGCCCACTTCCTTTAATAGGCCACTTGTAGCCCCACCTTCTGGAAACAGCCTTCTTTTTCTCTTAATTGGGTGCCCTCCCCCAGTTACTCGGTATCTAGTCTAGCCCTTCCTATATGTACTTTGTCTCCAATGCTGCTGAGCAAAGGTTACATCATTATCCTTGAATCCTCTATATTTGACACATACATGTGCTTGGGATGTTCCTTCTTTCCAGCCCCTAGCACTGCTCTTTGCAGGTGAGACCATAAATTTCTAAAGTGAGATTTGAACCTGATATTCTTTCCAATGTACCATCCTGCTCTCTTTTCCCTAATTTCCCCACCTGTTCTAACTCTTGCTGATTTTCTGAAAACTATTCCTTAGAGGCTATCACGTGAAACATAACCAGAAAACCATGGCTGCTCTATCAGTTTTGGATTCTCCTATCTCCTGTGGTCTAAAAGGGTTAAATATATCCTACCCATAAAAAAATAAATAAAAGGGTTCATGTGGGTTATGTGAAACCTTCCCTGACCCTCACAGTCTTTCCCTAAATTACCGTATAATAATTTGTCTTCTATCCTTCATACAATATTCTACTTCCCACCTCCATGCTTTTGTATAGACAATTGTCCGTGCTTTTAAAAAGTACTTATTCTGTTTATTTGTTCTATGTTCATTTTTGTTTTTATGAATTTTCCTCATAAAGTTGAATTTGTGTAAAATGTAGAATAGTAGTAGTCTCTCGGTAACTGAGGATGACGATTGTCTTTGTGCGCTCTCATCTGTGTAAAATGTAGAAGTATCTCGATAAAGACATGTGGGTGCTAGATATTGAGAGTGTCTAGTAAGCACATGCTTTCAGTGTGCCCGCTCATAAAATTCCTACCTTCCTTCAGAGCTCAAGTCAGGCTCTGCCTCTTCCATGAGAACTTTCCTAATTCCCATATCTCAGATATTAGGGCCTTTCCCCTTGCATTTATTTGGTATCCATTCTGTTTATATTTACTTAATGGGATTCTAGCATATGTCCAGGTCCTGTGAGATGACTTGGTTGATGGAATCTGTCTAGGTGGAGGTGCTTCTGGGGAAGGGGACAAGGCACTTGTTAAGTACCTCCTATGGTCAGTCCAGGCTCTCTCAGCTGGTCCGAGAGAATGGAAATGAGAGACCAAGCTATACAGTATAATGGAGAGGTGGCACAGTGAATAGACCCTGAACTTGGAGACAGGAAGACCCAAGCTCCAAGGTCAGGAGGACGTTCCTTCCTAGAGACATGCTACGAGTCCAAGTTCCAGAGCCAATGCAGTATTGATGCCCCAAGGAATCTGGAAACGAAGGCAAGATAGGCAAGAGGAAGTGACAAAGGCTGACAGGGTTTTCCAGAAGCTTCCAGAGTCAATCAAAGAGTTTCCTCTTCACTGCTTGGCTAGTTGACCTAAATCAGTTATGAAATGTCTACATATGACCCACATTCTCTCCAAGGCATTCATCTTTTACATCATACCATTTTCTCCATGGAAGGCCAAAAAGGTACCTGGGACAGCTCCCCATTATCTTTTATTTTTTTAACCTTTACCTTTGGTCTTAGAATCAATACTAAGCAACAGTTCCAAGGTAGAAGAGCCGCAAAGGCTAGGCAATGGGGTTTAAGAGACTTTCCCAAGGTCATACAGCTGGGAAGTTTCTGAGACTAGATTTGAACCCAGAAAAACCTCCCATCTCCAGCCCTGGCTCTCTATCCACTGACCTACCTACATGTTCATCTCCCATTATATTTTCTGTGGTATTGTCTCCTCCAATAGAGTATAACAGAACTTCCTTTAGGGCAGGGACTGGCTCCTTTTTAATCTTTGTATCTCTAGCACCTAACAAAGCTCCTGGCACATAAGAGGGGCTTAATAAGTGCTTAACTGGTTTATATTTCAAGTGCCTTATAGTAGGTACTTAATAAGTGTTTGTTGATTGATTATAACCTGTTGCATCCCAGAGGTAGAAGGTAAACTGGTAACAAAGATTACTTTCACTTTGTTGTTGTTCACAGACACCTAGATATACAGCTGGAAGAGCCCTCAGTGGACTTCTCATTCATCTTATAGATGAGGAAACTGAGGCTGAAGGTCATGAAGCAATTTGTCTAATATCATACATAAAACCCAGGATCTTGAATGCAATACCTTTACTTTTGAGGCCAGGTCTCTTCCTGTATTTCCAGTGTTTAAAATAGTGTATTGGGGCAGCTAGGCATCATAGTGGATAGAGAGTCATACCTTGGAGTTGAGAGGTCCTGGGTTCAAATCTGACCTCAGATACTTTCTGTTTGACCCTGAGCAAGTCACTTAACCCTCCCCCCTTCCATCACCTACCCCTGGTAACCAATATATAGAATTGATTCTATGCAGAATATGATTGGAAGGGGTAGTTATGGCTTGATGAATTCAAGACTAGGCCTAAAGATAGAGGGTTCTGGGTTCAAATTTGAACCCAGATATTCTTTAGTTGTATAACCATGGACAAGCCACTTAACCCCCATTGCCTACCTCTTATCACTCTTCTGCCTTGGAATCAATACACAGAATTGATTCTAAGCAGAAGATAATAGGAGGGGGCAGCCAAGTGACTCAGTGGATTGAAGACCAGGCCTAGAGGTAGGATGTCCTGGGTTCAAATTTGACCTCAGACATTTCCTAGCTGTGTGACCCTGGGCAAGTCCCTTAATCCCAATTGCCTAGCCCTTTCTGTTTTTCTGTCTTAGAATTGTTACTAAGTCAAAAGATAACAGTTAAAAAATAGTATCACGCATGTAATCCTTAATCTATGTTCAACTTGAATTGAGCTATTAGGTCGACTTCCCTAGAACCTGATTCTTGTGAGGAAGCTGATTTTGTATCTGGAGCCTTACAAGGAAGCACGTTTAAGCCTCGTACTACCAAAAAGCAAACACAAACAAACAAAAACTAATGTCTGGAAGGGATGGGAAAGAGGAGAAGGAGGAAAACCCAGCTCAAAGCCTTCATAGACCCATCAACCTTTCAGCACATCATCAAACCATCAATGGCACGTCTCTCTTTCCTTTCCTCCTGTCTCCTGACGTTTGCTATTTGCCAGACAGGGGCTGCCTCAGTCAACCACTTAACAACTCCTGGTACGAAGAGAAAAGACATAGAACCACAGACTCCTGTCATTCATCACCAATTAGCTTTGTTTTAAAAATAAGCAGTGCAACTTGGGAAGAAAAGTGCAAAAATTCTGAAGATAGAAACCCCCCTCAACTGCTCCTTAGCTGCAGCCCCATGGACCTTCAGAAACAGGTGGGGAAGACCTTGTGGCTCCATCCACCTCAGATTTAGATGGTGTTTTGGGGCCTCCCCCTCCCCAAAGAGCTCTTGCTTCTCTTGGCATCACCCCTCAAGTTCCCGCTCCAAGCCGAGTGTAGATGCACTCACAGGGAAACAGAGGGAATGATGGGTGTCTGAGTGAGCCCAGATGGAGCAGGGACAATGACCCTATTCTCAGGGCCAGTTTTTGCTGTGCTGGGTTCCATACATGTTGGAAAACAGCATAGGAACACTGAGTGTAGGGGCCATGCCAGAGTATTGAGGCTCCAGCCTGGCAGCTCAAAACCACCTTTTACGTTGGATGGCTCCCATCAATGAGTGCTCCTGCCCTCACACTTTCTTTGTTTAAGGGGGGGAGGTGGGGAAGAGAGTCATAGTTAAAGAAAAGTAAACCACACCCTGGTCTGGTGCCAACAATATTAACCAACTTCTTTGTAGTGCCTTTGAAGTTAGCAGGGGGCATACATGCTTGTGGTGTGGGGGAAAGAATGATACTTTAAGCGATTCCTTTTCATCCCTTTCACTTAATGAAAGATTAATGGCCTTGTTATTTTCTGTTTCTCTTCCATTTAAAAAATTTTCCCCCTTGTCGAAACTGAAATCCTCCCTGTAATGATTTTCTGGATCACTGGGCGCCTTGAATACCTGGGCCTGCCCCTGCCCCACCATCTGCAAACTGAACTCCCTCCTGGAAGCCCAAACTTTCCAGGTGCATTCTGGGCAGGCAGGGGCAATGGCCCCAGGGATTGGCCAGGAGAGGAGCCCTGGCCCATTTTCTTTTGGATTGGGAGTCTGACTGTTTAGTTTAGACAGCTTTCCTCCACTGGCATCCTGATTGGCATGACTTGGCTTCTCCTCTGTGTTTTTGGGCAGTGTTCCTTTGGTGGTTTTCCACTAAGTGTCTCAGGATGTGTTCCTGTATCACCTTTACAGAAGGAGTTTGAATGAGGAGGACGTGTTGTCAGAAAATCACTGGCAAGAGCCTAGATGAGTTTGCTTTGTCTGGTTCCAGCCAGGGAAAGGCCATACCTCATAGTGACTTTAAGTGCCATATTCCTGGTACCTCAAAATGTCATTCAGTGATCAGAAAGCATGAATTTAGTTCCTCCTGTTTTCAGGGGTTATTCTTGATGCTGAAAGAGAGAGAAAAATGACTATTGGTGGGGAGGAGATTGGAACCCCTTCAGGAGCAGTCATCAAGACCTGAAGTCCTATAATAACTTGATTAATGAATGAGCTGTGGTGCCCCAGCCCTAGCCCTAGTCAGAGGCTGGATTTGGAGACCCCCTCCAGGGGATTCCCTCAGGAATCCATTGCCCCAGTGTCTCCTGTTGCTAAGGAAAGCAAATGGAAGGATCATAGATCTAGAGTTGGAAAGGGACCTCAAATGCTATCTTGTCCAACCCCATCTAATAGATGAAGAAACTAAGGCACAGATTGGTTGTCTAGCTCAGGTTCTTTCTCTCCACCCCAATCTTGCCCTCATAAGTGAACACTTTGAAATCCACATTGAAGTCCTCTACATCATTCTCCCAATATGGCCTTCTTGTTGCCCAGGATCACTTTTTTCTTTTAAACTCTTGATTTTGGGGGGCAGCTGGGTAGCTCAGTGGATTGAGAGCCAGGCATAGAGATAGGAGGTCCTAGGTTCAAATCTGGCCTCAGACA